>NC_136935.1:19504169-19524169 GCF_949987615.1 Pollachius pollachius
TCCCACGATCTGGAACGAAACAGATTTCTTTCTTCAAAAAGGAAAGTATCATCAAGTCCATAAAATCTGGATTTTATTGGAAAAGGTGCAGGAGGGGGTCATGTCACGCGGTTAAAATTATATCTCAAAACTTTTGGATCGTACTTTTATACACTATTGGGTCTTCAGAAAAGCAGAGGAATAGAACGACAGCATTTTTTTCCCTTAATAATATTATATAATAATATTTTCAAATTAAATCGAAACACAAGATAAAAAGAGGCAAAGGAAAAGGAACTAGCTTTAAAACATTTTTCCCAGAGTAAGCTTGAGATCCGAACATGTCTGTATCCAAACCACGTATCTGACCGCACCTATTATTGTTGTAATCTTAGAATAGTCAAAATCAAACGGACATCGGGGCCTAATTCTACTTTCCCCTGCCGATACGTGTTCCTGACTAATCCATTATATTCATATACACATGATTAGCGGAAATCAATTAGAAGAAGTAGGAAATATATTATTATATATTTGTTATATTTCCCTCACCATATTGAAAATAATTCCTCATTCAACACTATAATAAAATGAGGGCAACAGATTCCGTGTTCTATGACTAGACCCGTTCCGATTTCAATGCAGTAATTAATTGTGTTCTTCCCTCGTAGAATCAAGGGCTGGTCCATTCCTCTGGTGTCATCTACAGACACGTAGATAATTAAACTGTACCACAGCACTGCTATCCCGGTCGACCAGGGCCCTGATAGCAGATAAGCGCTAATGTACGTCTCTAAATGATGCTCCTGCCACTACACTTATCGCTGTACATGATGGGCACATGAATAGCTTGTGGATCACTATGTGCAAACGTGTGCACATACTGTGCACGAAACTGTGTGTGTGTTTGTGTGTGTGTGTGGCTTTGTGTGTGTGCGTGTTGCTATGTGTGTGTGTGTGTGTGTGTGGCTGTGTGTGTTTTCCTTGTGTGTGTGTGTGTTTGTGTGTGTGTGTGTGTGTGTGTGTGTGTGTGTGTGTGTGTGTGTGTGTGTGTGTGTGTGTGTGTGTGTGTGTGTGTGTGTGCGTGCGTGTTATAAGCATTTATGTGCGGTAGTCAACATCGTATTAATATGGGCCTGGCCTGCCGCTCTGAGGAGCCCCGGTGTGCCGTGGAGGACGCGCTCGAGAGCGGAGCCTCTCCAAACACATTCCCCTTTAATTTGTTTCATCGAGGATCTCACCGTGCGTTCCAGCCGGAACCCCACCTGCCGCTTACCATGCAGAGGGGCTCGCAAGGCTTTAATTACTCAGCCGTCAAACAAAGTTATGCAGGACGTTTACTTCGGAAAGATTTGTTTTGCACCTACCTGATATTAATTATGAATGTAATTGTATTGTTGTTTGTGTGTGTGTGTGTGTGTGTGTGTGTGCGTGCGTGCGTGCGTGCGTGTGTGTGTGTGTGTGTGTGTGGGGGAGGGGGGGAGCGAGGGGGCTCTCTGCTTCTCCTCGTAAAAGCAGTGGCAGAAACGCAACAATGGCAGAAATGCATAAACTGCGCACAAAACTTTGGATAGCAGGACATTAAAAATGGTTCAGATGAACTGACAAACCCTAAAGTCACCCAAAAACACACACACACAGGCACAAAGACACACAGGCTCAAACACACACAGGGGCAAGCACACATGGAAGGACCCCAACACACACACACACTCACGTGCTGACAAACCTATTTCTATATGAGATATGCTGCAGGCTAGTACTCCCGCAGAGGGACTGAGCCGCTGCACTGGGCCTAATGGATAGAACCATTACAGCCCAGGAGAACCAATGTTTCACTATTAGATAAGAAATCAATTATATGTTTATTTGCGGATTTATGCCTCCGCCTCCACCCTTCACTCTCTCCACCCAGCCTCCCTCTGCCTACCTGCGAGCCCGTAATAATCCAAGCTGAAGTCACGCTCCGACTCCCAGCCACGCTCGATGGACCCTCCCTCCGCCCAGACACTCAGTCCCTCCGTGTTGAATTGATCTCATGTCTTCCCTACATAATGGAACGTGTCGACGTATTTTCGACGGCATACTGATGGAGCCATGACAGGGCACCGATGAAGGCAGCACGTCGCTCAACAGACAAGGGTGTCTTGGAGGACGCCCATCTCAAGAACGTCATGAATCTGGGCTCCCTCTCGATGACGAGTGCTTCGGAATCCAGAAGAGGCGTCAACTTTTTGGGAGAGGGAGAGAGGGAGAGAGGGATGGCGGGAGACAGGGAGTCTTGCTGTGACTCCTCATGTGCAGGCAGATGAGTGCGACTGGTATATTGGCCCAGATAGAGAATGACAATACACCCACAGAAAGCAGGAGGAGAGAGAGCGCGAGAGACAACGAGAGAGCGAGAGAACGAGAGAGCGAGAGAACGAGAGAGAGAGAGAGAGAGAGAGAGAGGAGATCAAGGGGATTTTCCGTTTTTCTGTGTCCAAAGGAAACATACTCATCTCCCATCTTTTGAAAACTTTTTTCTGCCCGTCTCCTCCCACTCACTCCTTCCCCGGATGTCCCCCATTACCAGGGGTCTTCCCACGGCCAAGCGGAGAATAAAATACAAAATAAGGATGAAAACAAAGTGGGCCTAATGACAATGAGGAAGAAAGAAGCGGAGAGTCTCTGGGTGATGAATGGCAAAGGGGGCTGGCAGCTGAACTGGTGCTTAAATTACCATTCTAATGCCGCCCGCACAGACAAAATGGCGGTGGACCAGGGTCCGCGACAGGCTCATTAGAATCTATGCTCGGGAAATACCCTTCCATCTCTCCATCTGGCCGCCATACCCCGCTGCCTCCTGTAGCCTTTGTTGGGCATTTTATTTATGTTGAGACAGTGTGAATGCTTCAGAACCCCTAACGTCCTACACAGCAACATGGCAACTATGGAAGCTGCATCCTGAGAGTCGTGTTTTTCGTTATTTTTTGTGTTTTTTCTGGAAGCACTGTCAGAGCAAAAAATAAAACATGAGTCTAAAAAGGGAGTTTAGGGGAGGGAAGTTAGGGAAGTGGCTAATGCAGCATTTGCCTAGTGCCAATGTAAAACCCGACTGCTGGGTGTCCTTTTACCAGATGTAGCAGCGGCGCAAGGTCGTTTCAAGGCTCTGTTGTCACGCAGAATTGATTCTCACTGGGGGCGGAGAGATCATTGAATTACCTACTCAGACATAGGCTCACGTGCGCGTATATACACACACACACATACACACATGCACACACATGCACATGTGCAAACATACGCACGTGCACACACATGCAAACACATATTAACTAAGACGTGCACACACCCATACACATCTACAATCAGATATGTTCTAAGAAACACAAGGACAAACACACACACGCACACACTGAAATATGTCAATGCATATATATTCATATCATGCACACATAAACATACACACCCAAAAACAAACATGTGTATGCCTGCCTACATTTGCCCTACCATAAGAATGCAGACACATTCTCACAATGAGAGACACACACACACACACACACACAAACCAACCCACACACACTCTCTGTGGGAGCGATGAAACAGGCGATTCCATTAAGGGGTTCAACCACCAAACAATGGGGTGCTCTTCCCTGAGAGGAAGGCAGGTAAAAGCATTACCTCCAGTAAATGTCTTATTTAACTGACTCCCCGGACTCCATCTTTGTGGCGTTGGATCCTGTTCAGCGCACTGGACTGGAAAACCCTCTCCCTCTCTCAATGTTTCTCCTTCTCTCTCAAGCCACCTCTGTTCTCTCTCTCTCTTTACCTTGTTTGATTTTCCTCTGACCCCTGGAAGACGTTTGTTTCCCATCCTCTTCCTACAGTGTCTCGTTCTTCTCCCCTTCCCCAACTGGTTCTTCCTGCATTAATCCGTGTCTCCTATTGTATATACAGTCACTCATCCAGCTACCTATGGTCTCTATCCGCTACAATCCCAGTGTGGGGCGGGAACCCCTCTTACCACAGTGAGAGGTAAGACCTTAAGCGGGCTGCTACTCAATTGGACGGTCACAAACGAATACTCACACACACACAAACCCATACTCACACACACAGACACACACATATGCACATGCATTCATGCACGCACACAGACACACACTCAAACACACACACACACACACACAAACACACACACACACGTAAACACACACACATACCTAAAACACACGCCGGACGAGCGCACACACGCAAACACCACACACACACACACACACACACACACACACACACACACACATGCAAACACACACACACACACACTCAATAAACCATTTAGGTAATACCCTAGCATCGGTAGTACACTAATGTGCCTTGAATGAACTGACTGAACTGCTCGGACTCAAATGAATGAAAGTACTTATAACTGAAGGACAACATGCTTTGCTACGTGTACATTCTTTCTACCGTATTTTCTTTACCTTTGGTCTTACCGGAGTCATCCAGTGGCAGAAGGCCATTTTCCCCGGAGGCTCCAAGCGCAGTTGGCCTGGCCAAACTTCAGCGACGCGAAAAGGAGTCACTAAAATCGCACCACGACCCCATCATTGCTTGTCAAAGTACTCTGTCCAAAAGAAAAAACAAATCATTCTGTGTGTGACGGCCCTGCGCCTCAGCATATTTAACTCCAGGTTACGTCCTAAGGCGATTGACACGGACAAAGTGACCTTTCTCCACTTCGGGTAAAGGTCCTTTCTACTTCCACTCACCACAGTAAACGGAGTGCTGCTGTGGCAGAGAGGAGGTGGGTGTGTCTCCCCCCGCCCCGGCCGTTACGGAGGAAGGGTAGCCTGGATCTCTATTACCTCTGTGGTTTCTTGGCATATTTACATACTATTATTTTCTTGCGTGTAAATAAAGGTAAATATAGCAACCTAATTAAGGAGAACAAGGGGAATCTGGGCTGCTTACATTGAGCGTCATTGCATCGATTAAGACACGTGCACGCCACGTGTTTTGTGTTTTCTGATGACTTTCCAGAGAATATATGAATATAGGATTCCCTGGATTTTCGGATTATCGTCATTGTCTAGAAATAATGAAGCACATTCTTTCGATTTTATATTAGTATCTTAAACATTCTAAAACACTATTATACATAGATAAACACTCGGTGACGCAGAGGCATAACGTCAAGCAGCTGAAGAAGAGGCCAGAAGGCTTTGACCTGAGGCCACACTGAGGCCATCCGTGGTTCAGCCCTATCCAAGTGGGTCCAATGTGGATGTGTACTTTTGGAACTAATCGCTGGTCGTATTATTCACTTATGCAGCGCAGACCGGATGACACAGGGGAGCCTAGCGTGTTGTGTCACTTCAGATTCTGAAGCAGCAAATCAAATTGTGATGGGGGAAATCAAATTGCCGCTAGCCGCGCTAATTTCCCCTTTTCTTGGAAATATGTCATATCATGAAAGGAAGAAACGCTCCAAATGCCATTTCACATCTCCTTCACAAGAAGCTCAGGCTTTAAGTGTGGTCTGTGTATTAGGGCGACCTGTCCCCTCAATGATAATTAACAGCAGAGGGCTTTTGGCTTCTCTCATTCGCTCAAGAACCTGGCTTCTCCCTGGCACTGGATACTGTTAGCCAGAAACAAGCACAACATATTGTTTCGCTGACCAACCACAAGCAACTCACCTCTGTGTCCGAAATTTTGAATTTTGTCTTTTAGTTTAGTTTGAAATGTGTGTATGCCTGTGTCTGTGTGTATATGTGTGTGTTTATGCATGTGTGTGTGTGTTTGTGTGTATTTGTGTTTGTGTGTGTATGTGTGTGTGTGTGTGTGTGTGTGTGTGTGTGTGTGTGTGTGTGTGTGTGCATGTGTGTGCATGTTTGACACGAATACGGAAAGAAACACAATATTTCTTCTCATGTACTGATGGTGTTTTTTCGCCACCTTGTTGTCAGTGATTTGCTGGCAGCAGTACAAGCAGGATTCCACAGGAGGGCTGTGTGCGTCATCTCTCTCAATGAAGAGCATAGAGCAAATTAATCACTACACTGTTGTAATCAATTCAACCTCCTGCTCGTATCTGGTGGATTGCCAGGGGAATTTCATGTAATTTAGTTTGCCTTTAGGGCCCATTATGTCACAGTGGTGCACCACCAATTCAGATAAACACAAACACACAACTCACAGACGGCATGGGAACACCACACACAAAAACTACATGAAGTGACACACAAGTCTCACACCACTGCCCATGTGCACGCACGCACGCGCACACACACACACACACACACACACACACACACACACACACACATACAAACACCCACAGGGAGGATAAAGGTTACCCCAGCCCCAAATTCGCACACACACACACACACACACACACACACAAGTGCGCCCACATGCACAGACTATGGCAAATACACTTGAGGTATGGTCGAAAAAAGCGAATGCATGCCAATGAACAAACTGTGAAATATGGGACCTAATTTGCAATGCTAATTCCTTCAAGATTATGGTCTCCCACACAGATGAACACACAACGGTGATTCTGGTGCTCTCTCTTTCTCTCTCTCTCTCTCTCTCTCTCTCTCTCTCTCTCTCTCTCTCTCTCCCTCTCTCTCTCTCTCTCCTTAGCTTGTTCCCTTAATCTCATTGTCTCTCCCTCACACACCAACATGTAAAGGCTCATCCATGCATCAAATGCATAATGATTAAAGGGGCTCGTGGCAACAACAACACTGTGTGGTGTTGCCAGACTGTGGTCCACTGTCCACCATCCATTAAAACTGTGTGAACGACCAAGAACCTCATCATGGCCAATAGGATGGCTCTAAATGGGCCTTTGTAACACCACAGTGATTACTTAACTTTTCTTAACTGCAGTCTCCCTTGGGAGTTGGATGGGGTTTTGCCAGTAGAGCATACAAAATGGACACAATATACAATATTTCATGCATTATAAATGTGCAGCCAGACAGGTGTTGGTCATTATAATGATGGTGTTTTAATGAGGTAGGTCTCAGGGCACTAGGTATGTGGTAGACTGATCATAGCATGTCATTTTTGCAGGAAAAGAAAGACACTACCATGTCAGTTGGTGGGCTAGGTTTTCATCCTCCTGTGTATACCAACTGGAATATGCATTTTCAAAGAAAATATAATTCATAAATATTAAACTATTAGATAAACATTATCCGTGATTGGATTTTTTTTTTCATCCCCTTTGGGGAAATATCATTTTCACATTAAAAATAAGAGATGCCTATGGTACAAATTTGATCATTAAACATACTGCGCCACAACTAATGGAATGACAATGAAAATCCCAAAACAAATTCCATAATCTTTATTTCCTGACTGTAGTATTGTTTGCTTGACCCAGAGCAGACGAGCCATTTGAGTGTGCAGGACTCAGAATGTGCTTATTTTGATGCTCCAAAAGACAAGATGCACTTGAACATAACATAAAGAGGCTCAACTCAGAAAGAACATCAAATCTCGAATTACACAGAAACTGATAGATAAAAGCCTTGGGAATGTGACGGCTCATCCAGAAAACACATCTCCAAAACGGCCGTGTGCAGCTATGCACGGAATAATGGCCAGTTAAATAATCAACCACACAGATGCAGCTTATCTATCTAATTAGGGTTTAATCAGGGTCTGTTTGATTTATCCCCTGGCCCCTCCCCCGTGGCCCGCTGCCCACTGGGACAGTCTCTGGCCGTCCTGAGTCAGCAGCGAAGCATTCTCGCCCACCCAATGAAACTGCCCTTGCAATGTGTTGATTTCTGTTGACTGAGAAGCTATTTTGAAAAATCGTCAAGGTAGCAGCCCAAATATTTGTCCCACTGAATTAAGGGAGAACACTGGGATGGCCGGAAAAGGAATGAATGAGCTCTGATCAGTGAGGTCCCCGGTTACGAGAATGCATTGTAATGGTATGGCGTGGTATCATTAGAGTCATTCTTCGTCATCATCGACAGATGATGACTCTATAGGATGCGACGTTCCAGTCAAGGTAAGTGTGGCCCTGAGTGGCGCCGCGATCACAAAGGAGCTACTTGTCATGGACGTGCTATTGGGCATATGAACTCAACGGCTGCTGTATTGATATATGTCGTTCTATTTTCCGCTCTTAATACCATAAGAAATAAAGGAGAAAATAGTCAGGTCACACAGAGAATAGACACACACACAAACACATGCACAAGCGCAGATGCACACACACACACACACACATCTGCACCATTGTCTCTGTTCTACATATGACAAGACTGCAGACAAAGCCAACAGTCCTTTCACCAAATGCTTGCCCACGTTGCATTGTAATTACATAGCATAGCCATGACTGCCCAGTGATTTCAAAATCATGGTACGAGTAACTCAATCAAGAAATTAATAGGAATGAATTCATTATTTTTATTTATTTAGTTTCATGAATAAATTAGCTTTTATTTATTTTATGATTGATCTGTGCGGTGGACATACTACATTTATTATTATGTTTTTTTTGGGGGGTCTTTTCTGCTGAAAAGATTTACTAGGTTCAGAGCCCTAGTGTGCTCATTCTGTGTGAAAGCCATCAACGTTGAACTATCTCACTGCTATGTCTCTGTAATGGAAGTGTATTTATAGTGTATGGTGTAACTATAACCTGGTACTGTGCCGTCTGGAAGCACCCACGGCCGCAGTCAATGAGTTCCAGCAGAGCATTAGAATATTCTCTGGGATGTTTCTCCTCAGAGCAGGGGGCATTAGTGGTTTATTTGCGTTGCTTCAGCCTCTCTCTTCATGCCAGACAGGGGATTTCTATTAGCAACTTGCTGGTCATACACATACTTCTCTAATCTCAGAGGCTTTATAGAGGCGGAATTGCCCATGTTCTCAGCTTACGCTGACTGGCTATGAAAGCACACACATGCAATCACACATACACACACACACCACACACATACGCACCCACAAACACACACACACAAAAACACACACACACACACACAAACACACACACACACACACAAACACACACACACACACACAGAAGCACAAATAACAATTGTTTTGGGTAACTTACAGTGGTATCAATTTGTGGAATATTTTAAAGGATAGACATTCAATTATTTAATGTTACCAAAGAACTTTTGGTTGAAT
This sequence comes from Pollachius pollachius, assembly GCF_949987615.1. Lineage (NCBI taxonomy): Eukaryota > Metazoa > Chordata > Actinopteri > Gadiformes > Gadidae > Pollachius > Pollachius pollachius. The sequence goes on from NC_136935.1 coordinate 19,513,305, forward strand.
TTCTCTATTATACTAAAATCCTCATGAAACTTGAACACAAATGGAACTTTTAGATAAGAAATCCTTGCAATAATCGTGACAAGCAGAGCTCACTGAGCTCAGTTCCATTGAAGTTAATTGAATTTGTGATTTCAAAAGAGCAAAGTCAATGATGCTCCTCAGCAGGGGGAGACAGTGTCAACAAGTACTTTTTGAGATTCTCTCTCTCTCTCTCTCTCTCTCTCGCTCTCTCTCTCTCTCTCTCTCTCTCACCCTCTCTCTCTCGCGCGCGCTCTCGCTCTCTCTTTCTCTCTCTCTCGGTGGAATCTGCCAAAGTTATGCTCAACGTCCACCAGTATGGGGAGCTTAGCATTGAGGGATTACCCACTTTGACCCAGACTTTGATAGTGAACATTCACACAGGCTTACCTGCATGCGTGTGCGTGTGTTTGTGGATGAATATCTCAATCTTTCTATGAATGTGTGTGAGACGCTGTTTGTCCTTTGTATTAATTGTGTATGAATTCATGTGCGTTTATGTTTCGCGCCTGACATTGTTATGCCTGTCTGCCTTTTCTTCTGTGTTCAGAGAGAGGGACGACTGGGGATCTAAGTTTTGGCCAGAACCCAAGGCAACCCCCACCTGCCATCTGTCATCCACATCTGGAAACACATACACACACACACACACACACACACACACACACACACACACACACACACACACACACACACACACACACACACAAACACACACACAGAAATTAGGTTGATACTTTGCTTCATCTTATGTAAGAGGACAAGAAATGAAAGGTAGTGAAGTGGGTGGGATGTAGATAGAAACATAAATAGAACTACCAGAGGGACAGGAGCCGTGAGTTGAAGATAGCAGAACATATGGGCAGAGGATTTAGGTAAGAGGTACAATAAGGTATTCCAAAAGGGCTTATATATAGAGTAGAAATAGAGGGACAGCAGAAATGAGCAGAAAATGGTACAATTTACACACCGAAGCTTATACACCAAAAATGAAATGTTTCTCCACCATTGAGAAGTGTCGCATTTCACGCACCTGCTATTGACAGGCGAGATAGATTCTCCAAACCAATCAGGAAAGACATGCCCTGAATGGTCACAGATGAGGCTGGAGTTGTCTAAAATCTAAATTGGCTCATATTGAAGCTGGCACACTCAGCTCAAAACAAATATACACACTTTTCACCCACTAATAGCTGTGCCATTTGTGACAAATAACACCAACATCTTACCGGTTATTCTCCATACATTTGGGATCATTTAACAGTTGACTCAGGCCAATAAGGACTTAAGGTTGTCAGAGGAAACAGAAGAAAGAAAGACACAAAGTCCTCCCTGGAATGTGTGTTCCTTCATACAGCCTCCGCTTCCAATGACAAGCTGCCTTATTTGCCTGGTAGCGAGATGCTTCCACAAGACTGAGCACTGTTGCCGTTGCTCACTTTGGTCTCGCTCACAGGAACAGGCTTATGATTTATAATAGCCCCTTAGAAACAAACATTACTGTGGGAATATTGAGGGGGATAAAAATACAAGTCACATAGATGCCTCTCTCCTAATAATTGTGTTTCGCTATCGAAACTGCTCTCAAGGAAGTTCAAATTGAATCATCATGGAAAAAGGAAAGGGAGAAACACACAAATGTTGCTTCACGATTTGAGTGCTACTTCACAATGGAAATCAGTGTTCCACCCGAAAAGCCTCCACCCTCCTATCATGAGCTAGGTCTTCCATCTGTTGATCTGTTCACCTTGTTATGATCCATCTCTCCGGGGAGGGCGGTGATGTACGGAAGTGAGGAGCTGAAGGGAAATGGCGTTGTTAGAATAGAAGCAGACATTAAGGCTGTGTGAAATACAATTACGATGAGGGTCAGGCTGAATTGCACTGAATCCAGTATCCAGAGAAGATCATATCCCTTTCTGGATCACAAACATGCATTAGGTTGGATTACAAACCAGTTGGGATTTCCACCTCCTGCTCTGGGGAGCTTGTTTCCAACATCGCTTGTCTAATCTAGGAGCACGGCGGTGCATCCAGCGTCATCCTTCAGCAGCGCACAGCGTATCATTTTCTTATGCATCCATGCCGTTTGCGACCTATTACCAAAAAGAACATAGCAACCGGATTTCATTTTTTATAACATAACCAACTTAAGCACCAACAAAAGACAGCACCAAAACATACTAACAGATATTAAACCAAATTAATTTTCACTACCCTGAAAGGAAAAGTTCTGTATTTTTTAACCTGGGTCCTATTTCTTGATAATTTTGGTTGTAATGGACTTAGGTTTTTGGTCCAGTATTGAGAGAGAACACTGCTGTTGTGAAACTGGCCATGTACGTCCTTCAAAAGTATTTGTTTTTGCCATTGACAGGCTCTGATTATATTCTATCAATATGGAATGGATTCCTACTGGGCAATAAAACTTGTTTCTTTACCTTTTGCTTGATCATGGTCTGCTTGTATCCAACCAAGTCTCGCTCAAGGAGAAGTCTCGCTCTTAAACCTTGTTGTTGTAAGTTATTTCTCCTTCACTCGATTTGTTCAGCTAATACAAAAAGTGTTCGCCGCGATCCAACACAACAAACTCCACACTCACCAGTCCTCACTCACGTTTATTTGAGTATATTCTATTATAATTTACTCAGACTTAAGTGGACACAATAACAAACCGACCGTGATCAAGTGAAAGGTAAGTAAAACATTTTATTCCTCTTAAGTGAACCTTTCCACAATGAAAAAATATGTTCTGAGCCAGTCAGCGGCAGTTAGAGACGCCTTTGGAGGACACATGTTGACGTGTCCCAAAGGAGGACATTGCATCTGCAGTGTTTGATCTTAACATTAGACCAATCTCAAATATGACCCTATTAGTCCCTTAAACCAAAATTGACAGAAAGTATTTGATATCCCCAACAGAAATGACTATATGCATTCTGTACATCTTCTGTACAACTCCACCCAACATTTCACATTTAACAAAGTCATAACTATCCTTAAGACAATCTTCTATCAGTCCTGATAGACATTTAAGAAATTGAGATCTGAAATCAGTAACTGATATGCGTAAAGCATCTGAACAAACCCAGTGTCGATAGCCAGGTGGCTCTGTGGCCCTGTGGGTGTGGCCAGAGGCATATGGGGGAGAGAGAGAGATAGACTGAGAGGGGACATTACATGTACATGCTAGTGGGTTCTATTGGACATCAGCGTCGCTAGCAATTGAAAACATTCGGGGCTAAAGCCCAGAAGTTAGAGTCTTTTTAAAAGGGGGGTTCGGGGGTTCCTCCCCCGAGAAAAATTGAAAATCGGGCTGATGAAATATGCAATTGTAACGTAGTTTGAGAAGGAAAGGAAAGACCAATCGTCATGTCGCACGCACGTCGTGGCAGGCCTACTGAGTAGGTTAATGTTTACGTTGTGGATAGGAAAGTGCACCACATACACCAGCAGCCAAAATTAGACATTAGAAAAGCTTGTAGCCAAATAAACACTGTCATGCGCATACCCAATGAATTCAACCGGGTTGAATTCACTGCGGGTCTCCTGAATCTGCGCAAGCAGCACTAAACAGCAATATCGATGTAATGCGCTATGCATAGAGAATACAATTTGCAACAAATTATTCTAAATCCGCCCATAAATGTACACGTCAGAGTTTTGCTGTTTTCACTGGCTACAATATTGCATCTGTCAGTTGTCAAATGTGCTGAACAAAATGTTAACCTTCAATAATTGTTCATAGTCAACTTATAAAGTCCATTTATTTAAGCTCTCAAAAGCATAACCATATGCTTCGCCACATCGGCGGGAAACACGGCACACGCAAAGTACATTCATGGAATCAGCCGTTCAAAGCCAGTCTGCATGAATCGTATGACAACTGGATGGCAGGGGTTGCGGACAAGGAATACACCGCAGGGGGGGACATGAGAGCCCCAGCTCGCCGCATACTAGTAGCCTGGGTGCTTTAAGCTTGGAACAAGCTGGATACGGAGCGGGTGAAAAACTCATTGAAAGTGTGTGTGTGTCTGTGTTTGTGCGTCACTCTGTTCGAGCCTGCACGAGAGTTCAATGTTGTCATTAGCTGTTACGTCTTTCTGACCAATCGCAGTTCAAGGCCCACCTGGGCTGTACCACTTCGGGAGGAGCCGCTCAGTTACTCCCCTCTAGACAAAATCGAATTGGTTGCGACGTTGAAAGATTGTATGTGTTGCGTGTGTAGAGTGAGTGAGAGGTTGTGGTTGCACAGCTTAGGCTACCTGACGGCGCTGCAAGGACCTTTTATAAACGCAATATTGTTATCCCGCAGTAATCAGCCCGACAGCCCCGAAACGTTAACGGCCCACAGGGAATTCTCCCGACTCGCCTGATTAGCACGCCGCCTGTGTGTGTGTGTGTGTGTGTGTGTGTGTGTGTGTGTGTGTGTGTGTGTGTGTGTGTGTGTGTGTGTGTGTGTGTGTGTGTGTGTGTGTGTTAGCATGTGTGCAGGGGTTATTCGTTTGGCAACCTACGGTTACTAATATTCATACTGGTTTAAATAATACATTTGGTAGTATTTCCCATCTTTGCTGAGCAAGAGCTTTGTTCGAAAGTTCAGTGATTGAAACAAATAAAAGCCCGGGCTATTAAAGTTTTACGGTACTACTGTCATGCACCTACCCGAAGTCAAGTGGACCGGGTTGAATTCACTGCGGGTCTCTCTTCTTATATCCATCTTACCAAAGATATTGTATTACTGTCCTTCTCAACACTCTTTGATCTCACTAAAAGGCTAGCAGCACGAAACAGCAATATCGACCAGATGCGCTATGCATAGAGAAGAAAGAATACCGACGTTGAATTTTTTGCAACAAATTATTCTAAATCTGCCCATATATGGACACGTCAGAGTTTTGCGGTTTTCACTGGCTACAATGTTGTATCTATGGCTGCTGGTAATGCAACCACAAAGAAGTAAACTCTACGGGCTATTTTCATAATTATTATTATTATTTATTTTTTTTTGACGGCACAGTGATCCGGGGCTATTCCCAAAAGATCCGGGGCTATAGCCTCGAATGCCCAGGTCTAACGACGCGCCTGCTATTGGGTGTGTTTAAAATTAGGCCTAAAGTACAGGTGGGAGACAGACAAAGCAAGAGAGAAAGAGAACGAGAGAGAGAGAGGGAGAGAAAGGGAGAGAGAGAGAGACAGCCCTGCTGCTGTGCTGCTTAGCAGAGTGTGACTGTCACACCGAGACTTGTCCCCGTCAGAGAGATAAATGACATTCAGCCTCACCACTATCTGCCTGCATGATACCTTGAAGACACACACACACGTGTCACACACACACACGCGCACACACACACACACACACACACACACACACACACACACACACACACACACACACACACACACACACACACACACACACACACACACACACACACAAACACACACACACACAGACACACAGACACATACACCACTGATGCCCTTCAAATAATTTGTGGATAAAAAGTGTTTGCTTTTGTGGGTGATGGTATGTGTATGTGACATTAGATGCAAGTGTGCTTGTTTGTGTGGGTGAGTGTGCATGTCTGTGTGTGTGTGTGTGTGTGTGTGCGGGGGTGTGTGTGCATGTGTGTTTTACTGTCTGTGTGTGTGTGTGAGTGTGTGTGTGTGTGTGTGTGCATGTGTGTGTGAGAATGTGTATGTGTGTGCGTGTGTGTGTATGTGTGTGTGTGCATTTGTCTGTGTGTGTAGTGTGTGCGCGTGTGCCATCTGTATCTATTTGGATGCCTCTGCCTGAAATTGTGTGTATGCCGGTGTGTGATCGACAGACTGTATCTCTTTCTGTGATTGTACTCATGTACCCATGAGCACCTTTTGATTCGCTGCATATACCAGATGATTTGGTTGCATGACGGCTGCATGTCAGTCCACCCTAATCCACCATTACATCAGCGGTTGTGTAATTCCGCGTAGCGTAAATTGAACTGCAATCCCAGAAACAGTGACTCCGCTCTGGATTATAAAATGCATCATGAGTGATGTGTTTTACATCTAGAGTGTAAATATGAACTTTAACATACATGATTTGGCACAAAGAAACAGGGTTAACAGAGGGTCCTCTGTTAACCTTCCCAGGGGAAACCACTTGAACTGACATGGTGAATGTGTAAGTAATCAAACCTTAGCAATCAAATGTCTATTTGTAGGTCATCCATGACAAACTCTCTCCAACAGACCTGTAAACAAGATGGCGGCTCGACGTTGCCGTGGCATGCGGCCGTTCTATCAGTGCCAGCATTTTAAAAAGTAGTTACTTTTGTTCCTAATGGGGTTGCCAGTGACATCGCTTCAAGGACCCTTAAATCGTTTTCTCAACTGAGAGCTAAAAATAAGAGGCGTTAAAGCTGATAGCGTATCGCTTGGCCCCCCCCAACCCCCACATCCACACACACACACAAGAACAACCTTCTGGAGTTGCGACAGCCTTCTGCCGCTAGGCCTTGAACAACGTCTTAGAGGACACGTGGCTGTCAACCAGCAGGTTTGTCAATGAAGTGCGCGTGTGTTTGTGTAGGTATGTGTGTGTAGGTGTGCGCGTAACGTTTTACTCGTGCGCCAGACTTAAAAGCCGATGCGTTTCTCATTCTACGGTTGGCTGCCTCTTCTATATCTGCGTCGCTCCTTAACCTTCCCCTACTTTGTTTCAAGTTCCTCCTCCGAGCACTCTTGTTTTCGTATCCTTACTTGTCAGCTCTGTGTCACCTCTCTCCATCTGCTTTCATGCTCAGCTATTTTGTCTTTAATGTCTCCATTGTTGTTTCTTTTTTGTTTCTTTTTTGTTAGCGACCAGCAGAGTTCATAAGCTGCCTATGTTTACTTCAATCTCTTTATTGCGTTCCACAATCTAAATGGCCCTCTAACGAATACTCTGGAATGTGGCTTTCTCTCTGCCCGACAGATGACTCATAAAAAACATGCATCTGTAGGACTATGTGCACGTTGCTGGAAAAGAGCTGTTGATGAAGCCGTCGGAGAGCTAACTAGCCATTCAGTCAAACAGAAAGACGGATAGATAGCCAACCAAACAGAGTGCTAAGTAGCGCACCAGCTAGCCCTTCAATCACCCATCCCGAGGATTGATTGGTCTTCAGTATGCAAAATGAGTCCATAATCCCCGCACTGTTTTGGGCCCGTTACTAATAGAATGTCTGCCTAGCACCGTTGAATAATGAAGACCGTCCACCGAGGATCAGGCACTGCTAACGGATAAGATCTTAATGTGGTCCAACCAAGCAAAAACAAAGAGGGTTGGGATGTTTGAGGTGGAAAAATTAATTCAGCAGATGAGAGCGAGGATGTTCTTGTGGATAGCAGTGTCAAAAATATAGCCGGAGGATATCTAGTGGGTGTTGTGTTGTGTTTGACCTGAAACCAACTCATGCACAGCCAACTCATCATGCTATAGTTTAGCTTGCGAGAGTCGGTGGTTGGAAATTATTGCCGAAAACAGAGATAAACATCATGGTCATTCTCTAGGTCCTCCGCTCAATTGACATAGGGATGTCATTTTTTTAACAAATATGTAGGCCTGACCTTGGTCCAGATCGGGTTCGACAATATAGAGAGAGTAACCAGACAATTGACTTTACCTGCTTCTGTCTTCATTGGGGAAAAGGCTCTAAATTAAGCTGTCTTTGGGTTGAAATCACAAAGAGGGAGATAGAGAATGAGATTGAGCCTGAAAGAGAGAGAGAGAGAGAGAGAGAGAGAGAGAGAGAGAGAGAGAATAGCGAAAAGAGAAAAAGAAAAAAAGAGAAAATATAATGATGACATTTTCCCACCAAGGGAGAGAACATTAAATCTCCACTTAAAGAAGTCATGTCATTCTGATATATATCGGAAAATATTCATGAATATATAAAGAAACGATATACATTCATCAAATCCCCCCACTCCAGCCACACAGTCCTCATGGAAGGATTGATAAGTGGTTGAGGGACAGTGGAATGAGAAATAAGAATTGATTGAGAGGGAGAGGGATATAATGATGAGGCGATCCTGATAAAGGGAAGAACAGAAGATAGGGGAGGAGGTCCGTGGGATTTGAGACGCTTGAGTTACAGCCAAAATTGTGTCCAATGTTAAACCCTTTCCTGAAATACATGACAATTCCTATCTACAGCACAACATCCAATCAAACAGACATGAGCTAGTCGCTCGACTACTAGCCTGTCGCTCGCTCTGACAAGCTAAAAATGAGAAAATGTGTATGCTTGTGAGTTAGAGAGGAACAAGGTCACGGGAGTGAGAACAGATGGGAGGCGGACGGATGGACGGATGGACAGAAGGAAGCGTGAAATGGTAATAAAAGCTTTTGGGTACGTGACCTTCTGCAAGCATTGGTGCTAGTGTTGCTAGATGCCACGAGCATGGACTCTACCCCACAAGACAGCCTCGGCCGAGGGAAGCCAGGTTAGGAGAAAGTCGGAAAAAAGAGTCAAAGGTTGTTCTCATATTGATTGAAGCCTGTTTTTTAAGGGCTGTGTGCATGGGGGGAAAGGTAGCTGTCAGGAGAGAAAACGCAAGAAAAACACACGTCTCGCTAAAGAAGAGAGAGCCATTTTATGTTGTCGCCGTTGCTACTTTATGGCAGGAACTGCTCATACATATTGTATGAGTCTCAAGATATGTTTGTGCATTGAAAGATCCAGTCGATCATAATGACCCTACGATGGCTATATTCTTTATAATGACATGGCTTGTGCAAATAATATGCGGTTTTATATAAGCGTAGAGGTTAAAAGTCCTCACAAAGATAGTTAAACTGACAAACAAACACACACACACACACACACTGCAAAATCGAACTGAATGTGATTTGCTGGATAAGAGGCTTGACAGTGAGTTCTGGACTGGCTTTCCGAGTGTCTTCATGAATATTCCCCTCATGCAGTGTCTCCCTGGGAGCCCTACTGCTGTCTTGGGGTCGGAATGACAGCCACAGGGATTTAATGCTGACAGATGTCTTTGTGTTGTTATTTGTGCACATTTCTGTGCGCGTGCCTACTGGTGTGTGTGTGTGCATCTGTTTGAGTCTGTGTTTGTGTGTGTGTGTGTGTGTGTGTGTGTGTGTGTGTGTGTGTGTTGGTGTGTTTGTGTATGTTAGACATGTCATGTGTACATCAGAATGTGTGACACTAAAGACTAAGCAAATACAGGATACATAGCCAGTGCAGCATAGCATGTTTGGCCGTAGGTAACAAATGGTTTATTAATCACAACATTGTCAATTGCGATAATGGCAATCAAAGGAATCTGTGTGGCATGCACGAGGGCTATGTGGTGCCATGGCCAGGCATCTCAATTGAACATTCTTGGGCGATAAAGAAATAGAAGGTCAATAGGACATCAACACAGGCACGCTGCAGAGATGTAATTTCAGCTTCCTTTGAATGTTGCCTACCGTGCATAACTGGGAGTCAGTAAAGGAGGGTAGACTGGCGACCCGAGGGTTGAGGGTTCGATCCTTGTCTAAATGTCCCTGAACAAGACACTTGACCCTAACTGCTCCTGACAGGATTCCTATCAGCTCCCCCCCCCCCCCACCCTCGGTGTGCTGGTGTCTGACATGAAAAGGTGAACGTGTGTTCAACGTGTGTGGGGGGCTTTAAGTGGCCACAGGGATGAGCAGAGCTCTCCCTAAACGCCGTCTATTTACCGTTGGGCAGTCCCATTAAACAGATCAATCAGGAGTGGACAGAATCAGATTGCACCGTGAACCCACATTTACATTTGAGTTGAGGATTTGATTAAAGCTGCATTAGGCGCCTCTCGTAGCAAGAACACGTTCAAGTGTTGTTGTTTTTGCAGCGCTAAGTGGTGTCCTTCCACCCGTTTCGTTAACACCACCTCACTGGGCTAATTAACCGACGGCTGCAAGGATGACATGGCATTCGGAAGGACGTTCAGTTACACCTCCTCCGACATCAAGGCGCTGAAGAATCTACCCCAGTCAGGTCCCTCGCCTTTCATCCCCATCCACGGTGGAATTCCTGTCCCTTTATCTTGCGAGCGCTCCTTTATACGGCAGACAGCCAGCCAGCCGGGCAGAACCACCTTCCCGAGCCCCACTTTTATCTGACGCACTCGCGAGAGCTGCTGTCACTTAGATTTCATACCGTCTTCCATTTTTTTTATTTTATTCACCATGAAGCACTATGGGAAAGGCTGCACTAAAACATTGCCTTCCCCACCACCTGTTCCCCCTGCTAAATTATATTCCAGAGAACAATCTGAAGCTAAATCTCAGTCGTGTGTCTCTCTGGCCCTCTGCCTGTCATGCACAGCCACATCACATGTGGTGTATCCATTATTGGAACATGCTTTTCTCTCCCTGGTTTCCTAGTAACATGACGAGCAGCAAACTTCTAAGAACCATGCCAAATTGGCAGTTTTAGTTTGACCCTATGGATGAGGTCCAACCATGAGACAGTGCATGAGAGACGGCCATGGCCACTTGTCATAGCACTTGACAATTTGAGGAAAAGGCATCAAGCGAGAGGTGAAATATATGCTGTTTATCATGATCCAATGTCTGTCCTGGGAATGGTCCAGTTAGATGTTATATTGTTAAGAATCTGCCCCAGGATCTATGGTTATAAGTATAGGCCTGAGCTAAAGAGCATAGCCTGATCCGTTTGCATGCAGTAATGGCTCAATTTGAAACCCAGTAGACATGTAGCCATGCTTCGGTTTTTCCTTACCGCTAATTCCCTCGCAAGGGAAGCACTGTAGCATTTTCTTTTTTGTGTGTCCAATTCTGTAAATAAATCATAGACAGCCAG
>NC_136935.1:19531669-19571669 GCF_949987615.1 Pollachius pollachius
CTCCCGCCGTGGCACTTGCCCGGCGCTGTTCGGAATCCCTCCACGTCCCTTGCCGTTCGCCCGGTCTGGTGCTTACCCCCTCCGTGTCACTCTCCCGTTGGTGCGGACTCCCGCCGTGTCACTCTCCCGTTGGCGCGGACTCCCGCCGTGTCACTCTCCCGTTGGTGCGGACTCTCTCCGTGGCACTTCCTGGTTCGCCCGGTCTGGTGCGCCTTTTAAGCCCGGCTCCTGGTCCTTTCCCTTCCTCGGGCCAGGTGTCTCCGATTGCGCTGATTGGGGGGAGAGACGTGGTGCTCTCTGTCGCCGGCTGGAGGGTGGCGACGGTAAACCCCCGTCTACTGCGTGTCCTCGGACCCGCCCGGTCCGAGGTCCGGCGGCGGGATGCCACGAAACGCTGTGCATACGTGTATGTTCACATGTGCTTTTGCATGTGTGTCTGTGTGTGTGTTTCTGCACGTGTAAGTGTCGTTGCGGATGCAGGGATATTATAGCGTAGTTGTGCATGTGTGCATGTTTGTGTGTGTGTGCATGTGTGTGTGTGTGTGGGGGGGGGGGGATATGTGTGTGTGTGTGGGTATGTGTGTGTGCGTGTGGTCTGATATGACCACCTTGTAGCAGTAATACTTCTTCAATAGTGTATGCCATTTCCTTGCACTTTCTTCAACCCATCTAGTCGCCTGCACTCACCGAGGCATTACTCATGCAGTGACTTTAAAGGTTCCCGTAAAAAACGTTTTTTTAAGAAAAAGGATGTCATATCAGGTCAGGGATTATCCCACTAGCACCAACAGTGGCCCACAGTTTGCGGCGTGTGATAGGGCCCCACGTCTACGGAAGCTTTGCACAGGATTAAGAGAGCTGAGAAGAAGGACCTAACGACATTATACGTTCCCTGAACTCTGGCAGGTGACACTTGTCTGGTGAAGGAGAGCTTTCCAGACAAAATGGATGTCTCACTTGGACTCACTTAGACTGCCTAGAGAGCCGTTAGGAAGCTAGCTCTTTTTTTCTTCTGGATTCATATTTCGTGTGATGGCAGTTTAGCATTTTCTCACTAGCCCCCTCCAGGGAAGAAATGCCCTGTCTACCGCTGCTGCCCTGCAAGGCTGCGAATAACAACCTCCAATGGTGCCAAAACTAAAATAAATCACATATAAATTAACGACAAAGCAAACAACACAGCCCTCTTACTGGGAAGGTTTGGAAGATCTCTTAATATCCAGGGAGAGGGGAGATGACGTTTCATCTCCTTGACTAATTAGTCAGTTTTTATTTTTAGATTTCAATCCTGTATGATTATCCGTATCTAAACCAACCCGAAAGTAAGAGTGCTAAGAAGGAAGTTAATATGAAAGTGGGAGTGTGTAACACACACATTGTATTTATCTTACATTTGAGAGCAAAGAGCATGAGTCTGCTTCAATCCAATGTGTGTGTGTGTGAACGCCCCGCAAAGTCTGTTTGTCCAGAACACTACATCGGGGGGGATGGCACATGTGACCTGGATGCAGTGACCAATGGCAGTGGACCATAAGGGGGTCAGAGCCGCGGGACAGGGTCTGAGGTCCAGATGTCACAATGAGACCTTTCAATTTCTACAGGGACTTACACAGACCACATCCACATGGACATTAACAATATATCTGTGCACGGGCAATGACCAGAGATACACTTGCATAGTTGCCCTTAAAGCGATTGCCATATGCTTGCTTGGGGGGAGACAGACATTTCCTTAAGGACACACACACACACACACACACACACACACACACACACGCACACACACACACACACACACACATAGACCATACCTTAAAAATACACACCCCATACACACAACCAACTCAACACCAACAAGTACATACTGATATGTTTTCGGGCTACCAGTAGACAAATCGCTCCAAGACTTTGAAAAGAAGTGATTTTCACCTGGGCCATTGTGGTTAAACCAGTACACCAGTGTGTGTCTCCGGACCAGTGACGGCACCCCAGACGGGCGGGTGGAAGCAGCAGTGGCGCTCTCACAACTCCCAGCTCTGCTCAACTTGGGCAGTTGGAAGCAATTCATGCATTTTACATGACACACATTCATCCAGACCTGGCCCTGATACAGCCAATGGGACAGCAGGGAACGCCATTCTGTGGTGAGAGAGAGAGAGAGAGAGAGAGAGCGAGAGAGAGAGAGAGAGAGAGAGAGAGAGAGAGAGAGAGAGAGAAGATCAAAGAGAGACGGGGAGAGACTAAGAGAGAGAGGGGGAGACAGACAGAGAGAGAGGGAGAGAGTTTTTTTTAAAAGGCAAGCTCCATATTGCAGGGTGCCTCGACTGCCACCATTCATCCATTGCTCTAAAACATCCGTGACAGAGTCGCGGGGAAAGCCCCTTTGAGAGCTCCAGGTGTCCTGTTCTGTTGCTAACTCACCACAACAGGGAGACAGACACATAAAGTACTTCCTATAGATAGATATGCAAAGAGGAAGGGGAAGTTGTCCTTGTTCCCCTAGTGCCAACTTCCCCTATCGAGTGGTAGTGAGAGAGATGCCAAAGTAAAAAATATTCTATAATGCAATAAAAAAATTATACTAATTTTTATAATGATAAAACTTCATTTTTGCCCATATTTTTTTGGACTTTACAGTGTAGTACCTCTCTCTCTCAGACTACCTCCCTCACCTTGCTCCTCTCTCTTGTCAGAAGTGCCATCTGAGAGGAGGAGAGAGCTACAGGGCCACAGGGGAGATAGCGTCAGAGAGATGGAGGGTTGGGGGGATATGAGTGTGAGGAGAGCGGCTGCAGGTACCGCTAGAGAGAGCAAAAGGGAGAGGGAGAGAGAGGATTAGATATATATTTCATCCTGAGCATCCTTAATAGAGGTCTATAGGTGACAGCAACTGTCAGCAAACTTAAACAGTATGACACATGGAAGAAATAAACAAAGAGCACACACACGCGCACACACACACGCACACAACCACACACACGTACACACAAACACACACACACACATACACAAAATGAACATATTCAAATGTAGCCAGTATATTGCTAACACTGATGAAATATTATCCTTTAAAGTGCTGACTGTTGCAGGGTCACCAGATGGGTTACGTCAGGTAGAAGGCTTACTATGGAATCTCATCACAACAGGCCTGCTCCTTGACTGACACGAGTTCAGTGTGGCACACGCACGCACACACACACACACACACACACACACACACACACACACACACGCTCACGCACGCTCACGCACATGTAAACCATTACACTTGTGCATTGCACAAACACAAATAAACACATAATTAAATACTCAAATTACACACTGAAAACAAACAAGAAATGTGCAATTACTCACACACCCACACACACACACACACACACACACACACACACACACACACACACGCAAATGCTAACAAATGCACATAAAAAAAGATGCAACCACACAAGCACACACACATGTTCACTCTCATACACATACATGCACTCACACAGACACACACATACACACACACCAAAACACACACAGAAACACACACAAACCATGATCACACCTTGGACACTGAAGCAACATAAAGTACAGCACACTATTCCAGCTGGGATGTAATGATGTTCAGACTATTGGAAACAATAGTGTTAATAATCCTGCCATGGTCAAATACAGAGATATTGTAAAATATGGACACAGCCCTTATGTCCACTGTACTAATATATATTAAATATATTGTACTAGCTGCGCTAGCTTGTATATAATTTATTATTGCTACCAGTAGAATCAGGGAGTTTTATCATGCTAACTGGCCATCTGGGCATGTGTCAGTCCTGTGCGTTACATGACGATGTCTCCCTGAGGGCCTCCAGTAGCCAACGCATGACCTAATAAGGAACCCCTTGGCAACCTGCATTCAGACCTCAGTCTGGATGCATGAGAGAGCTGCGAAAGACCACTGGGAAAACAATAAAACATCACTGAGCTAGGCGTCCCTTATAGCTCCTTTTGGTGTATGGTTAAAAATAGAAGAGAAAATAAATGGTGGATGGGATAAACGGTTGTTTCACAAACGCTCAGTAATAGCACATGGAAGTGGAAACGGGGAAATGTGGTTAAAGCGGTAGGCAGACACATACACCCGGTGTTTACGTCATGCAGGTGAAACACACAGACACTCTCACATTACAGAAACAGCAGCATATTACATTTTTAGATTGGTGCCAGACTGCACAATAGGTCTTGTGATAGCAACAGCATAACCGGGCTCTCCTGATAGAATTCTTCAAAGTATTGTTCATGATATCATCGATCTGTATTATTGCAGCACCTCCCCACTTTTATGTCTGCCCTCCCAAACACACACACACACACACGCACGCACACACACACACACACACACACACACACACACGCACACACACACACACACAGACACACACACACACACACACACACACACACACACACACACACACACACACACACACACACACACACACAGCTATCTTAGTGCTGATTTTTAAGATACCTTATTTACCTGCCTTATCCCCATTCTGAAGATAAGTCTGTTTGGGTTTATTGTACATCCCTTCACCACATGACCCTCCGACCTTCAGTTCGGAGCGGCACAAAGGAAACCTTTCAAAGCCCAGAGGAGAGCGGGAGATGCTGAGGTTGCATAAGATAGGATAGGAGATAGTAGGTCCGCAGAAGTTGCCAAGTGAGCAGACATGATGTATTGCCATGCGATTGAACAATAGAAAATCAATGACGGTAATCAAAGCATGGCCAAAAACCACGATTCACCTGCCAAGTCATAGACGAGAAGAATAACCTTAAACTAATGTAGCTTGGACAGTGGGACAGTGATGAGAAGGGCGGAAAAATGTTCTTCCATCCTAAAGATTAAAAATCGTGCATGGTGGTCTCCTTTAGAAGTAGTATAACACCATTAGCACTTTTAGTAGCATAATATCCAATGCTATACACCCCCTGCTTGCAAATGCTTCCTGGTGGTTCATCATATCAGCATGTGTAAAAACCTTCAACAACATACTTGACATTTTTGTAAAAAAAAGAAAGAAAGAAAAGGCAATAAACTTTACATTGCATCTCATCCCGTCAGCATTGTGTTGTTGCTCAGCCAGCTGGTCCTGCTCCCCGTCCCCCCCTAGTTGTTCTTCATCTAAAGCCAGAACCTCGGCGTGGGGGTCCTTTAGGCAAACCATCAACGCATGCAACCCTCTGCTTTAAGTGGACCTGCTCCAGCAGTTTCAGGAGGTTATATTATCTTAAAACGGACGAGATGTGGTTGTGCGCGGCCATTAAATGGGATTCTCTCTCACTTTTAAACGGCCAATGATTGCAGCGGCCATTTCAAGGCCGCTGGATCCAGCGTTGATAATTTCATGCTAGTGTAACCGATCTAATGTTTGCTCATAGAGTGCATCCATCCACTACCCCGCCGTGCACATTATCTCTTCCTTGTAGCGCTGGCCTAGAATGGCTCCGGCAATCTCTTGATTGCACTTGACATTTATACCTGATTTCCTTGGCCATAATGCAGCTACATGGAACTTAATGGCTGCCATCAAAACCTGGAAGTGTGGAAGAAAGAGCAGGAAGGTTCAACCCCTCCCCTGGCTATGATAAGATCAATGACTACACACATTATTATTCTTTTCATAGTATCATTATGATTACTGTGAATTTTGTTATTAGGATTTTTAACCTAACTTTTGGGTTGAAATACGCTATTATGGGTCTACCTGAATGACTGACTTGAGTTGCAATCACTAGCGGAATCACTGATGGATGAGAGACGTTGTGGGCGGCATTTTTCTTCATGATCAAATCTTGTCTCCATCTAAATGGCGAGCAGCCTGCCTATGAATATTAATGGGTGTAACATCCACTCTCAAGGATTGACTGATAGTGGACATCCTCTGACCTGCATTTAATATTCTGAGCCGTTCACTGCGACAATGCTTTCTCAATGGGGATGCGAGCGAGAGCAGATGAGCCAGTAGAGTGGAGAGCAGAGCTGTTCAGTAGATGATGAATCCCATCACAGATTCTCCATTGCCAGCTCGCTCATTCCCCAACTCTAACCATAGAGAATTCAAGTGTGCAGCCACCACAGCCTATGCAATAAAGTGGAGAGCATTCTGTTTGATACAATGTAAAGAGGGGGAATTCATTCATATGTGTACATGAGGATGCATATAAGCAGGCAATCACACACACACACACACACACACACACACACACACACACACACAAACACGGACACACACACACACACACACAGACCCCCCCCACACACACACAAACACACACACACACACACACACACACACACACACACACACAGTTCCCCCACACACACACACACACACACAAACACATACACACACACACACACACACACACACACACACACACACACACACACACACACACACAGACACACACAAACACACACAGGCACACATTTTTGACTCGAGTTGTGACTGAAGGTTGCAGTGCCATGCCTTGGCAGGCAGAGTGGCTAGACAGTAGAATGCAGATGGATAGAGCAGAACACAGTGAGAAGGTAACACGAGTGCACATTAGTACATGTATTTCCACTCATGACCAATACAATACATCTCTAATTGTCCTCCATAGGCAACGAAACCAGAAAGAAAGAGCTAAACCCACCCCTCCTCCTCCTCCTCCTCCTCCTCCTCCTCCTCCTCCTGCTCCATCTGCCTCCATCACACTCTGGTTCCCTCTTCCCTCGGAGGAATTAGGTGACTCACAAAGCAATTAAAGTGAAGCAGGACTGCTAGACGGCGGAGCCGAGGAGGCACGGTGAGAAGGAGGTCGGGAGTTGAAAGGAATGAGGAGACATTGGGAGGAAGGAAGAAATGACGGGAGGGAGAGAGAGAGAGAGTAGGAAAGGAAGCAAGGGCGGGAATAATGGAGGGGGGCGAGACGGAGACCCAAATGTCGGAAAATGGAAGAATGAATGCAGAAAGCAAGGAAGGAAGGAAGGAAGGAATGAATGTGGAACAGTGTCCCCCCCCCCCCCCACTCCCCACACAAATGCACATGCACACACACACGCACACTGACCCACACAGACACACACATTTACATTAAATCGTTATTACATCATTCATCCATGTAGAATAGTTTACCGATGACCTCATTGTGGAAAAGGATTAAAGAAAATGTTTGTAGAGTTGTGTGTTTGTGTGTGTGTGCGTGTGTGTGTTTGGTTGTGTGTGTATGTGTGTGTGTGTGTGTGTGTGTGTGTGTGCGCGTGTGTGTGTGTGTGTGTGTGTGTGTTTTTGTGTTTTTGTGTGTGTGTGTGCGTGTATGCATGTGTCTGTGTGTGTCTGTGTGTCTGAGTCTGTGTGTTCCTACTGGGGCAAATAACTGCTTACGTCTGCATTTTTTCAACTTATCCCATCCAACCCCAATCAGCAAGATAAGAGAGGAGGGCTGGAGAGAGAGACAGGGGAGGAGAATTAAGAGCATGGCTGGAGGTGAAATACATAAACAAGGCGGCATGCTTTAACAGGGCAGCCACGTGGGAAAGCAGGAGGTGTACTACAGAAGGCATCGCTAAAGAAGCCTATTGAGAGAGTTGAGGAGACACACGACCACAACACATGAGGAGGGTTCAGAAATCTGCGGACTGCAGCATTCGTCTACCACTAACCACTCTGGCAACTAACCACCATGTGAGTGTATGGTGTTACGTGATGCTTTATGTGTGTGCGGTGGATGTGTGTGTGTTTGTGTGTGTGTGTGTGTGTGTGTGTGTGTGTGTGTGTGTGTGTGTGTGTGTGTGTGTGTGTGTCTGAATGAGTGTGTGTGTGCACTTTTGTGAACGTGTGTGTGTGTGCGTGTGTGTGTGTGTGTGTGTGTGTGTGTGTGTGTGTGTGTGTGTGTGTGTGTGTGTGTGTGTGTGTGTGCCAATGGAAACTCTTTCCTGAGTTTCTCTCCGTTGATTTCAGAGAGTTGCAGCATCCTCTCTTTCTGGCGGCCCTTAGGGGTATAGAACAAGCCGTCCAAATGACACAGCAGCAACTGAGCTGAACAATTTAAAATCTTGAGCACAGCATCAACTTCATCACAGGCTGTTAATTATTGCAGCAACCAAAGCTTATATCTTATTTAATCTTTGACCGATGCTGTCATAGCTAATTGCACATATCATATGCAGTTTGAGATTTTTGTCACCTGTTAATCAATAATAGGCTGTGCATTTCTAGAAGACTATCCGCTACTTTTTTAAATACCGTGCAACAAGCTGTGGTTTTATTGATTTTGTAGGCGCTTGATTACATGTTTTGCATAAATACCTCAACAAGGTTTGAAAGTGTAACTGATTTGGCAAAAATTAATTCATTCTTATCAAAGTTAGCACAGTGTTGTTTTGAGAAAATGGGAAAACTATGGACTAGCGATATCATGTTAGCCTTATGATTAAGCACATAATCATACTTGTACTGGAAAGACATTATTGAGCACTACTGTTCTGCCTACTCTCAAAAATCATCTATCAATTGATAGATTGATTTGTTGTGTCCCTGTCAAAAAAGTGGACCTATAAAAAAGAGAAAATAACCAAACAATGTAATGTAGAAGGTAGAAATAAGTCTTTGCGTCCAATGTCTTCTTTTTAGTTTGTTTTTTTTGAGAGAATGTCAAGTCCTGTGGGTGAATGTGGTCAAACATCACATTGTTCTAGGCTGAGAGATGGTCATGAATTTTATAGATTTTCCAGTCTACCATAAGTTAACAGTCCAGAGAGCGAGAGCAAAAACGACATGAAAAGAGCAACAACAGTAAAAATAAATATTGTTTTCTGACGAAGACATTGTCTGGAATTGATCACTGTCTCCAAAGCCTGCGCGGATATCCCACCCACTCTGCCACCAAGAATGCCCATCTCAAGCCTCCTGTTACAGGCATGGTGAGATGAGACGGCTTGGTAGCGATGTTAATCCACTGCTTATCTGTCGGAGGGCATCGCCGGGCGGCAAGCTCGGGACCCGAGTGCAGCAGCTTTGAAGATGGCAGTAGGACTTTTTGATCTGGGATTTAGATGCAGAAAACTCAAATTACACGGCATTCAAAGCCCACATCCAGAGGCCGTACATGCAGACCATATGATTCCCATCGCTAATGAAAAACCATCCGTTCTCTCATAGCCATGTTTAACACAAACAGGAACACAGGCCCAACATCAAAATAGAACCATGTACAAATTTAACTTGATATTTTTCTCAGTTGATGTCTTATTTTTCCTCGACATTATTCATCTTTGTCAAACGGGAGCTATTTTACAAATTCTACTTTTCCTTGTTTTTTAAAAAGTTATTTAGATTGAAGATGCAAGCCAACTTTATTTATTTCGGGAATATATATTGCAGATGGTGGGAACATGGAGACAGAACCCCTCCTTAATCCTATACCATAATGTTGCCATCGAGAAATCTTGATTTGAGCAAGTGCGTAGCCAACGGTTCCCATTTTGCTAAGCCCTCCCTGGTGTGTAAAATGATCAGGACCACTGGGGATGGTCCTCTGGGCTGATCTTCAAAGCTGTTCCAAACTGTCAGGGACAAAGCAGACACAGAGGCAGAAGCATGTCCACTGTTCAGTAAAATAATAACATAATAGCAGAACACGCTGAAGAATCTCTCGAAAGACCAATCAACAAGGCGAGTGCGGTTGGCCGACACTTGAAACATAGCGTTTCTTAAGACCACAATACATTCTTAACGCGAAGAAAACAATAAAGACAAAACAATAAAGATTTGCCCGAACTTGTACTAAACATTTCAGAATCGTTGTTTTGAAAATGTTGCAAGAGCATCCTTACCTACCTGTTTAAGTGTAGACTATAAAGGTTTCATGAAGAGCACTTTCCTCGGTGTGAGCACTTGTGGGGGTGCGTGATGGATCAAGGAGCTTCCTTAAAGCCTATTCAGCGAGTGGGTTAACATTTCAAACAGGCGGTGTGTTGTTCTGTTTACATCTGCAGGGATGCCAACTGCAGGCTGCGTGACGCCCCCCATGCACAGAATAACAGTAAACGCCTAATTGAACAGGATGGAGGTTTTTTGACTCCTGCTGCGAAATAGTGTATGGCTCGCCGGGAGTCGTTTACATATGCCCGGCTACCACTCAATACTGTGTCTTCAATGAAGGCTTTGTCTAGCTTATTATACCTTCCCCCAGACACTTTCTCGCTCACTCTTTCTGCAAAGTGAAGATTATGCAAATGCCACATTGTCCTTTTTTTGTGTTTTCTCACCTTCTCGCTCAGTCTCTCTCTCTCTCTCTCTCTCTTTCTTTCTCTCTCTCTCTCTCTCTCTCTCTCTCGCTCTCTCTCTCTCACTCTCTATCATTCTCTCTATCCCCCTCTCTCCCTCTCTCTTGCTCAGTCTCTCTCTCTCTCTCTCTCTCTCTCTCTCTCTCTCTAAGTCTCTCTCTCTCCTTATTGTGTCCCTGGGTGTGTGTGTGTGTGTGAGTATCTGTCTATATGTCAGTTGTTATCTATGTGTTTGTGTGTGTGTCTGTGCCTTAGAAAGATGCTATAGATGCTGTTCACCTCCTAAACATTGTTAACACACACACATACAAACACACACTATTTCACACACACAACAAACACAAATACCCCCACCCCCACAAAAGCAGACAAAAACAAACAAAAGGACACAGACAAGCTAAATACATACACATACACGTACACACACACCCAAACAAACATGTACACACACACGCAAACACAAACACATTCAGAAACTTTTCTCAACGGGATGTCAAGGATATGATTTTTAAAATGAGTTATGTGGAATGCTAATATACTGTATCTTGGACAGATCCATTAAGTAAAAAATAATCTACCTTTGTTTTCCAATACCTCAGTGTGTCTTGAGGTTTGGTGTTTTGTTGTTGTCTACGTTGCTTTTGATCGGCTATCATCTTTCTTGGAATAATCAAATGTTTTTCACACATATATCGACAATTTCAATTTGCTGACTGTCATGTTATCTCAATTTTCTTCAGTGCAGCTCACGATTTAGAATTTCCTTTGAGGTGATTAATCATGTTCAATCATGGCTGAGCTCAGATCCAGCCATGGATCCAGACACCAGTATGTTATAGCTCTGGGCACAACCCATGGCAGACATTTTATTCCCTTACATTGGACCACAAGCTTTGAGTTTGGTTCATTCTGGAGCTGTTTGTTATACCAGGATTATCTTTGCTGTAAGATAAATACCATTGAGTTGGATACTTTTGCTAATTATACCTAGTGGCTTAGTAATTTAGGCTTAGTAGAAATTCCTTAATCACTTAGGTGTGTAAAAAAATGTAAACATTTTTCTATTACTATTGTTTTTGATCAATTTCAAAGTTTCTAGTTATCCTTTCATTCATGGCTTCCAACAAGATACAAGGCTGTATCTCAGTAGTATGCACAGCTGCCTCACTGCTTCTCTCTATATCTGTGACTCACATGTATCTTGCCTTAGAAAAACAATATTGACGTGTGACTGCCGTTTCATTCTCCTCTAACATTGATCAGAACCTCTCTGACCCTTCAACCAGCAAGTCGATATTTGTGTTATTATTAGAAGCTGTAGTAGAAGTATCTGCTGATGTAGAAGTAGCAGGAGAAGTAAAAGTATCATCAGCAGTTGTAGGAGCAGTAATAGTATTATGTTTAGTATCTTATGCTCAACATAAACACACCAATGTGCATTAGGAAATCCCGCTGCATCTCTCTCCAAAGTGATTGTTTTCTTTGTAGATGCTCTGGCTGAATTATTCAATATAATGAATAGAACAGTCCAATAAACAGTTGCTCCATTTTATGCAACATTGGAACATAATGCAAATCTGCCCATATCCATAGGCATGATCTCAGTGTTGGCTGTGTTTTAGTGGGGCACTATGGAGGAATGTGCTTAATGTAATTATTTGTTTATGCATTTGTGGTAATGTCCATTGTTGTTGTTTTGGTTTGCTAGACTTTCTTTATATTGCATAACAGTTTCCAAATAACAATCATTCAAGGAGACCCTGATGAATTTTATATTGCAAATTTATTTTTACATGGTATTGAAAAGTATGTTTTAATCTAATATATTTTTCTCTTTCTTTCTTTCTTGCGCCTCATGATGAATTATCCAACCAAGCAGGTAAGCTAAACGTTGATCTACTTTTCTGTTTGTCTGTCCGTCGGTATAAGGCTCAATTCATTCACAGTGTCTAATCCTCATTATGCACACATTTGAATTGGAGCGACCATTGCCCTTGTAAATATGGCCACCACTATGTAGAGAGCGAGAATCTGGTATTGCATTGGTTCGCGTGCATCCTTGAGGTGCACAACTCTACACTCTACAACTATACACTCTACAATTCTACACTCTACAACTCTACACTATACACTTTACAACTCTACACTCTAAAGCGCTACACTATACAATTCTACACTATACAACTCGACACTCTATAACTCTACATGATACAACTCTATACTCCAACTCTCCAGTCTACAAATTACCCTTCAGGGTGTCTGGGAGGGGGGGGGGGGGGGATAAGGATCAACTTGAAGGACCCCCCTCACCGCACCCTGAGCCAGGGAGCCACATCCGTCAACCCCTGATTACGGCCTACTGTGTTTTCCCGCGAGCGCAGGATAAGCAGTATGTAACAGAGCAGCTAGTCTGAGGAGAGGCAGGGGGGGGTCTTTGGAGGAGGAAGATGATGATGATGATGATGATGATGATGATGAAGAAGGGTAGGGATATGGAAAAATACCAGGTTTCAGAGTTAGAGGAGAACTGGATAGGAGACACAGGGGGAAGGTCAAGGCGGAATAGAGAGAGAGAGAGAGAGAGAGAGAGAGAGAGAGAGAGAGAGAGAGAGAGAGAGAGAGAGAGAGAGAGAGAGAGAGAGAGAGAGAGAGAGAGAGAGAGAGAGAGAGAGAGAGAGAGAGAGAGAGGAAATAAGGGAAGTCCTTGGAGAACGGAAGTAATGGAAAGAAGATCACCAGGGGGAGAAAGGGTTTTAGATAACACACACACACACACACACTCCCCCCCTGCTGCTCACAATAACCCCCCGGGCACATACACACACACACGCACCAACGCACATGCACACACATTCTACATAAATGCACACACGCACGGAGCCATACACACAGACACAACGGCGTGTACTCTCCCTCTCTCTTCCTGCGTTCCCAGTTTCCCTTACGTTCTCTCAGTTTCTCCGAGGGACACATGAAAGGGGCCCTCGTGATGCAAATCTTCATCATCATCCTCATCCATAATTGATTAGTGTCACATAACCAGAGTTACGGGGCGGAAGAGAAACAGTGGGCCCCGGCCAAATGGGTCCGGTGCGGTTTCAGAAAAGGCTTCAGTCTGGGTAGGCACTGCAGGAGGAGCCTCCAGTCAGGGGCCCTCTCTCCTCGGCAGAGAAGCCTTCCAGTCAGGGGCCTCTCTCTTCAGCAGAGAGGCCTTCCAGTCAGGGGCCCTCTCTCCTCAGCAGAGGGGCCTTCCAGTCAGGGGCCCTTTCTCCTCAGCAGAGGGGCCTTCCAGTCAGGGGCCTCTCTCCTCAGCAGGGGGGCCTTCCAGTCAGGGGCCTCTCTCCTCCGCAGAGGGGTTATCCAGTCAGGGGCCCTCTCTTCTCCACAGAGGGGCCTTCCAGTCAGGGGCCCTCACTCAACCGCAGAGGGGCCTTCCAATCAGGGGCCCTCTCTCCTCTGAAGAGGGGCCTTCCAGTCAGGGGCCCTCACTCCTCCGCAGAGGAGCCTAGAGAGCCCAGCCAGACATGAGCGGGAGTGGGGGGTGAGGGACTTGGCGGATTGTCGAGGCGCCCAGAGGAAGAGGAGCGTTGGTTGCTTTCTGTCCTGTTTGGAGACAGCGGCAGCAGAGGAGCATGTCTGTGTCATCTGTCTTGTGGGAGGCTGTCATCTACCGCGGGAAGAGTTCAGCCACTCAAGCTGTGCTCGGCAGACCCAGCTATAGTGTGGGATTGATGTCGCTGCTCTTTCTCGTCCGGAAAGAAAACGCATATGATTCACAACTGCAAATGACGTGTGTCTCTTCCTCATAAATACAGAGCATTGTATGAATGGGAGAAGAATTAGCATGCACAAAGGAGACTTTCAATACCTTGTGTGATATTGGTATTACATATTCTATTTAAAAAATATCTGAACGACCACCACATACATGTTCAGCATCGATTTTAGCATAGAGCAAACCTCAGCCGTAAAAGAACATACACTAACAAATGCATAAATGGATCAATAGATGAATGAATGAATACAAGAATGATTGATTCTTTAAATGAATCTGTGAATGAATCACACATATTATAACAAAGTTAAAAATAAAAGGCGGGCCGGGAGGAGAAGGACACAGACAGGGTTAGGTTTACCATCTCTCTCTGCAGCCTGCATGCTAATTACCTGCAGCCATCAGGGCTGTTTCCCAATGTGAAGGAAGCATGCTATAGGCTGCCCTTTTAAGGACCCTACGTCATAGAACGCTGACAAGCACTGTTCCAATGTTGAGAACACTTGGAAATTCGTGCCCTTTTCGCGTCCTTTATTTTTGAGAATTCCGAGATTTTTCAAGGATGCATCGATGATCAACAAGCCAAAATACCCACAATCCTTTGCGTTCACACTCTGCACGGGATATTATAAAATTGCGTATAGAAGGCAATACACATTGCTTTACACAAGTGACGTTATTTGAACATTTCAGAAATATTTTGTGTCGTATTGCTTTTTATAGATTAGTTATGTAAATGCAAAAAATTTACCTGTGAGATTTCAAACGTTTTTGTAACGTAATGATAGGCTATATTTTGCATGGATTGATTTGTTTTAATATGTAAGTAGGTGGTGTTTAAACGCCAATAACAATATTCGCCAATAACAATTTCAACAATTCAAATTTTAAAATATTTAACACTGGAGCAATATTTAAAAAGCGGAAGCGCTTCCACACTAGCAAGTCGTTCCAAACTCTGAACGCTACAAACACTAGGCAGCACTCTAGTCTCATCTCCATAGGACGTGACTAGCAAGGAAGTGTTCTAGCAAGGCTGCAACCTTCACTTTGGGAAACAGCCAGGTACTTGCAAGACTTGTTCACCTTAGTTCTCCGCAGGCTGCACTATATAGTTGTGTTGATGCTGCTAGGCTTCTTGCTTACTTTTACCTTACATTCTAGAGATGCTTTTTATCCCTACCGCTTGAACCTCTGACTCCTTCTCTCTCCCACTCAATCTGTTTATTCTTTAAATCCCTTCTGTGCAGAACATTGTTTTATTATTAAAAGTGCAGCAAACAAATTTTACTTTACTCCCTCCGCTCACTCATTTATGGATCTCCCCGAGCTCTCTCTCCCTCCCTTCCCCCCTCTTTCCCTCTCTCTCTCCCTCCCATCTAGCGCTGCTCTATTTATGAGGCCTCTCAGTGGAGGGGAGAGGGAGAGAGGGCATGGGGAGGGGGAGAGACAGTTTTGGGAGGCTCAGCAGGGAACCAGTGGGTGAGTGATTGAATGATAACCCCTGGGTTTCAGTGTGTGCCTGCATACAGCTAAGGCTAACGAGGCTCCATGCACGTCTACAGTAATCACACTCAAAACAGCACGTAATGAGGGAGCGTGGGCTCGCCAGGGTGGGACACACAGAGTTGCCAAAAATATAACATCAATAAAAAAAAGTAGAACAAGACCCAAGTTCTGAGAATAATGTGCTGTTGATGCTGTGTAAGGGGTCAAGGCGTCAACCCTCTGAGCAACTCTCAATCATGGCTGCCGGGAGGAAAGCACTACTGCTTTTACCTGTCCGCTAGCAATGGGGCGCAGAATGCGGTCCAGTTGTGGTCCTGAAAGAGAAATCCCTGCGCAAGAAGGCTCACTGCTGCTAGCAAGCTCTTGAATGAGTTTTTTCATTCAAACTTTGTTCTCAGGCACATAGACTATAATGAAACGCACACTCAGTACGTTTACATGACACTCAAGAAAGTCAAATTATTGGCTTAGTCCAATTATGATTGGATTATTAAGATGCATGTATACACCTTAGTCAGACTATAATCGAATCGAATCAAGGTACTCATAGTCGAATTAAGACACCTAAATTATTCAATTGTTAGTCGAATTAAGCGTGCATGTAACGGATCGGATCGCATGGAATCGGATTTTGCGTTATGTGCATTACCCCCTATAAGAAGTGTATCATCATGAACATGCATTCAGTACACACTACGCTTCTGTTACGAGAGAAGCGTATGTGTGCGCGCGAGAGTGGCAGTGTGTGTGTGTGAGTGATTTCAGCGAGTGAGTGGATGAGCAAGAAGAGCGAGCGGTCGCGCTTGTCAGTTTAGTAAATGAAGTCCGGTGTGTTTGTGCAAACGAGTACTGTTAAGTTAGTGGAACTACGAATAAAGTACCCAGCCTGTCAATAATCGGTGGCCACTTCATTCCGACCTATAAGCAGACCCACTGACGGTCAAAGTGAAGGGTGTTACCTCCGAGAGAACATCGGCCCTGGAGGGAACGTCTCTCCTGTGCTCCTCAACTACGGTCTGGGAGCCGACAGCAGGAAAGGTGTAACACTTTGATTCCACCCAAGGCTGAATTAAAAGTAAATGTCTTTCTAAATGTTGGTCATCGACGAGGTTGTAAAGTAGTAACTTCGGGCACATCTGTCAAAACAAATGTTTTTTTACAATCTTAATTCATTCATTGCGCCGCGGCCGAACTGACAGGGATATTCTCTGATATTATGAAGACTGCGTCAGGTTCTCCGACTCTCTGGTACTTCAGCAACTAGTAAAGACTCGTAGTGAGGGTAATCTCGGCCATTGTGGAGAACGAATTGGGGTAAAAGAACTTTGGCTATGACTCTCTGAAGTCCATATTGAAACGCAACATAGAGGAGAAAGGGATTGTTGCCGTATGCGGGACAGCTATTAGTTCACTTCGGGTCCATTTCTCCGACGCTCCATTCTTCCGTCCTCTCGGTCGTATGCGGACTCCCCCGACTTCGCCTCCGCCGCCGGAGGAGTCCGCATACGACCGAGAGGTCGGAACAAAGGAGCATCGGGGAAATTACATGGACCCGAAGTGAACTGACAGAACTGTCTACTGAAAACATCTTTCTCGAATGCTGCGGCCTGAGTTTGTTGTTGCTAGTGACGTAAAGAGGTCAACCGGTGGCTCTATTACCACTAGTTGGAATAGGTACAGCGCCACCTATCGTACCGGGGTTAGAAGTGCTTCGGCCAATGAATCGATTTTCTCGACGGCATATATACTCGGACAATTGCAGTTGTCCGATTGAGGAGCATAGTCGAACTATGGCCTTATCGGATTAAGTTGTGCATGTAAACGTACTGATTGTATGTGTGTGCGCGTGTGTGTTTGTGCTTGTGCATGTGTGTGTGTGTGTGTCTGCGGTTTTGTCATTATTGTGCATTATTATCTTCAATGAGTCAGCCTACATGAGTAATCAAAAGAAAGTGAGATGGGAAGAAGAAAGGAGTAAAGAGGAAGGGAGGAATGCAGAGGGAGATGTAGAGAGAGAGCGAGTAGTTTGAAGTTGCCCACACACACTGTGACGGATTTAGCTTTTATCTCTCTCTGCCAACCTCATTTATCCCGCATCCATACACACACACACACACACACACACACACACACACACACACACACACACACACACACACACACACACAGACACACACACACACACACACACACACACACACACACGCACACACTAACGCACTGGTGCTAACAAGTTTGTTTTGTCATTAAAACCTCTGTGTATGCATGCAGACATACACACACACACACACAAGCACACACACAGAAACATAAACACACACGCACACTGTAATGAAACGCACACTGTGCTAATTTCAACTGTGGGTGTGATTTTTCTCACCAAAGACCTACCCCAATTATCAAGCTTGCGTCGTCTGCTGTTTGAATGAGTGCATCTAAATGTGTTTCTATCTCGCGTCTGATCCAGCGGCCCTACTATGTTACAGCAGAACTTCTGGGGGGAGAGGGCACAGAGCCTTAATTGGCCGCCAATCATTGTCAGATTCAATGCTGTGATTCCCATTTGGGCCCATTTTGTCCTCAATTACGTAGGTGTGAGGATAAAGATATATGGCGATATGTCTAGAAAGGCAAATTGAGTCTGAGGGAATTTATAGAGAATATGCAGGTCATGTTTTCACACACACATTTCGCTCCTCCACCAAATCCATACATTGAGTGCTACAATAAAAATCATAAACATACAATAAACCTAAACTAGCGCACACACACACACACACACACATATGAAAACACACACACAAACACACACTCTCAACACCAGAATCACACTTGCACTAAGTATGAAATATGGAGATTTATGTGTAGCAGGCAGAGCACCAGGGTGGTATTGTACCTAGGGGGAGATCCAGCGGTGGCCTAGAAAGCTACAGGGATGTCCGCTTTAAGACAGAAGCATCCAGCTATACAGAACGTTCACCCGTCCTCACCTCCTCTCCCGTGTACTGCTCTGTCTATTTATCGCAGGCCTAAATGGAAAACCATAACAGTTAAACGCCCCCATTAATCTTCTTTCTTTCTTTACTTTATTTTATTTTACCGTGAGCGTGTGTGCTTTTGGGCCAGTTGAGAGAAATGGACTGTGGTGCCACATAAGTCCCAGTTCGCCGAGGTTGTCAAGTGTGCGTGTGGCTATGGTGACGGTGCTTATAGAAGGAGCTTATAGGAACAAACAGCCTGTAGAACAAGGAGTGAAAAGAATCACCCCAGAAAACATTTAGTGCCTGATGTAACGTAATCCCAGTTCATCAAGTTCCGTCTTGGTGCCATAACCATAACAAGAAGACATAAACCCACACACACACACACACTTCTTCACACACAAGTATTGACGTTGGAAAATTGAATTGTTTGCCTGTCTAACACCTGTGGAATATTTGAGCACACGTGTTAAGTCCTAAAAGGCACCTATCAACTATAAATACAAGACGTCAGTGGAAAAGTTAGGCTAGCAGATACAGACTGGGTCTAGCGCTGAAAGACCCCATGTTGCTAAACATATGCTGTATCTTATTGTGCTTGGGAGGAGTGGCTGTAGATGCATGCAGCTTGAGATGGAGGACGTGTGCACCTGTGTGTGTGTGTGTGACTGAATGGCCAAGTGTATGATGGCGTTCTCGGCCCTGGAATGAGGTCCTCGTTGCCTCCACTGGTGTGAATCCGGTTGGCTCCTTCGGCTTCGCCGGCTGATTGGACTCACTTTCAAAGCTAACAGAACCAATTTAGCTGACCCCTTCCACCCGGGGTCCCAGCCGGCACCGGTGTCTGTGTGTGTGTGTGTGTGTGTGTGTGTGTGTGTGTGTGTGTGTGTGTGTGTGTGTGTGTGTGTGTGTGTGTGTGTGTGTGTGTGTGTGTGTGTGTGTGTGTGTGTGTGTGTGTGTGTGTGTGTGTGTGTGTGTGTGTGTGTGCGTGCGTGCGTGTGTGTGTGTGTGTTTGTGTCTGAGGGGCACAAAAAGGGTTTTGACCATAACTGAAATATGACCAAACAAACCTGTGTACACAAGCACATTGAAAATCAGTGTGCTCACATTCACTGTCTTCCATTCTTTCCCTTTATCTCTTTGGCACTCCTAAACACACACACACACACACGCGCACACACACACGCACACACACTCACACACACACACACACACACACACACACACACACACACACACACACACACACACACACACACACACACATACACACACACACACACACACACACAGACACAGACACACACACGCGCACACAAGCAAACACACACAAACACACACATACATAAACACACACACACACACACACACACACAAACACACACATACATAGGGCTGGATTAGGGCTAAGACTTTATCCTGTCTGGCTGTAATGGGCCTTCTCAGTCCTGTTGAAACACTCAGTCACACTCTGAGCTGGTACATTGATTCTGCCGAAGTTCCCTGTCCCATTTTCCAGAGCGAGAGATAGATAGAGAGAGAGAGAGAGAGAGAGAGAGAGAGAGAGAGAGAGAGAGAGAGAGAGAGAGAGAGAGAGAGAGAGAGTGAGAGAGAGAGAGAGAGAGAGAGATAGAAGAGAGAGAGAGAGAGAGAGAGAGAGAGAGAGAGAGAGAGAGAGAGCGAGAGAGAAAGAAGAGAGAGAGAGAGAGAGAGAGAGAGAGAGAGAGAGAGAGAGAGAGAGGGCATGTATAACACATGTATGTGTGCGTTATTGCAGTTTTAACCACGTATTTTGACGTCAAAATTCCCTGGTCACTGAGTACGTCCTAGTCATATGAACATTTAGCCTCATGTCACTTTGCACAGCTGTACGACATCTGACTAGTCATGTCAAAGTGTTCCTGTCAGAGCATAAAGATCATTCAAATATGAGGCCATCCTTGAGCTCAAATATACATGGATACATTTATTCATGACATGATGCATATGCGTTAAGATTCCAGCGAATAACCACACTGAATAATGTAGCACACCGGATTTACAGTGAACAATAAAGTTGTGCTGCATTGTTCTAGAGAATACAATTTGTCACATAGTTTAAGTAAGTAAATAATCTGAAATATTGTCTCTATCCTATTTATACAGAAGTTAAACATGTGAACTTTCCAAAGTTGTCTGGCTTGTGTGAGTGTTTGTCCTTGCAGTTGGCCATGTGTGTGTGGCCTTCCCCACTCCTGGAGTTGTGTGTTGGTTGGGCATGTTGCACTAGGAGGGTGTGGGTAATTGCACAAACACAATGGAAACCTATTTTCATTTTCAAGGCTTAAGATAAATCTTGTAGACAGTGGTACATTAATCTATGTGAGGCCTACCCTGCATCAATGTTTAGCAAAATAAGGGTGTGTCTGTGTGCGTGTGTATGTGTGTGTGCATATTTCTTTGTCCCTACATGCACGTGTGTGAGTGTGAGTGTGTGTGCATGTGCTCATGTGCGTGCGTACATGCAAGGACAGAGACAGCTATTGCTACACATGAACATTGTGACATGTTCGGTAGCGAGGCAGAGCAGTGATGTTACACCAAGAAGAGGATGCCTTTTTTGTTTTCCTCCCAGAATGCAACAGCGCACAGGCTGTTCCCTCCAATCTGTCAGTAAGATGACTGAACTGCTCTCTGTTGGTGCCATCCAGAAGTCTGCTGCAGCAATCGCTCAGCCTACCTCAAACTATCTGTTTTCTCTTTTTTATCACACACATACTCACACATTGCATTTGCGCAACAATGCATATAGTATGCCTTACCATCCCAGTGACCATAACTGAAATATGACCAAACAAACCTGTGTACACAAGCACATTGAAAAACAGTGTGCTCACATTCACTGTCTTCCATTCTTTCCCTTTATCTCTTTGGCACTCCTAAACACACATACACAAACACACACACACACACACACACACACACACACACACACACACACACACACACACACACACACACACACACACACAAACCCATGTAGTAAGAAATACTCACTCACAAACAAGCACAAAGCCACAGACACACACACAGACACATCCAGACATAAAGTACAGACTTATGTCTTACTTGTTTGCATGTCAATGAGTTCTATGCATCTACAGTATTTGAGATGTATATGAGGAAGAAAGGGAGAGAGAAAGAGAGATACAGAGAGACAAATATAAATAAGAAAACAACAGCACTTATACCCCATCCAAAAAAACAACAATTGTTGGGACAAATTAGATTCTTCTTGGCTTGGCTAAGGATCATGAAGCGATCCCTCATGTTGCTGACATGTCTAGGGATCACACTCCCACTCGTCCTGATGGAGGGAGAACCCTCTTAGCCACGCACCACCCATGGAGACAAACATGAATCATGCTCGTGGTGCGACCCTTTAGGTGGAGCCTTGAAGAAACCACTTTATCATTAAATGTACCATTAAAAACATTGACAATCTATCATTCATGATCAGGGATGTATCTCCGGAGTATGAAAGTATAACTTTTTTTTTTCTAGAGAATACAATTTGTCATACAGTTTTCAAGTAAACAGTGACCAGGTTTAATTGACATGAATTCAGGAGCCTTAAACCATTATCCTAATTATCTTTAAATCAGGAAGAAATCACTCAAATGGTTCCGATCGGTTCAACGTCAACCAGGAATTATCGTTAGGAAATCATCTTGGAGAGTCACTGAGCCAGACACAATAAGATGATATAATATAATTATCCTGAAACACGCGGGTGTGAGTGTGTGAGTCACTTTCCTGCTGAACACAGGCATTCCCTCGACGAGTTTATGCATTATTCATTATCATTCCCTCTTTGGTCCTCCTCCCCATCAACACCGGAACTCCAAATTGCAGCCAAATTAATTTGATAAGGGGCAAGACATGATTTACAGATAAGCATGCAGTGGCCATGTTCTGCAGGCTTTTATAAGAATGCTGTGTTTCCACACAGGTTCAGACCACTCCAGCGGTCCCCTGATTAACACCCTTTAAAACCAGGAAGGGAGGACCCGACCATTAAAATTTACTGATTTTGTGATTGCTTTGAATTAACCTAGCACTTGACTTTCACCACGCTGTGGCACTTTGGCCACTCTGCTGCCCTGACACATACCTCCTAAAGAATTTGCTGGATTTGGATTGGCGTGGATTGACTGGCTGTATTCAAGGGATACATTTAAGGAGAGATGGGTTGGCTTGCTTGCAAAGTTAGCGTGCTATAACATTGTGTTCCAACAAAGTGAAAGGTGGACTTGGAATTCTGTTTACAAAATGATTTTGGTTCACGACATGTAAACATGGATGTGCTTATTAGTAGACAATCACTGTGGCTTATAATCCCTCCGTTGTGGAGTCCACTGCACAGTACAGCTAAGCTTCTTCAAAGCCAAGTCAAATTTTAGGGATTATAGAGGCTGCTGCCAGACATCAGAATAGCCCAAATTGTGTGTGTGTTTGTGTGTGTGTGTTTGTGTGTGTGTGTGTGTTTGTGTGTAAGACTGTGGGCGTGCGTGTTAATGCGTGTGTGCATGTTTGCGTTCATGCGCATAATAAATGTGTACTTTTTAAATAGTGTGTTCTTAAATTTTGATTAGCATATTACTATATAAAAAAAGGAAAAAAAGAATAAAACTAAGAATTAACTGTATTGCCAAGCAACTAAGTTTGTACAAACACATGTACAAAGAATCGATCTTGGTGTTTGATGCTAAACAACGTATGTACTGAACCTCCCTTGTGGCCCACAATCGATCCCCAGGCACCTCCGTGACTATCCTCCGCTGGTCTCCTGTTGCCTACAGAATAGCAGGTGGTGCCAGACACCATTTCCCAGAGTTCAGTGTGAACTCCGGGGAGGAAAATGGCAGGTGTGCCTTTGCTGCTCTTCTTCTATCCCTGTCTAATTCCTCCCTCAGTGGCAGTAATCCTCTCCCATCTACCGTTGCAGCAGGCTGTGCAACACCGATCAATCCGCACGCCCTCTCCTCCATCTCCTCAGTCCACACAGGCCTCCTCCTCAGTCTCCTCAGTCCACCCTTCTGCTCCCCAAGACTCTTCCCCCACACACTCCTCCTCGGTTCGCACGCTCCTTCTCGGTCCACACCCCGCTCCTCCTGGTGCTTAACCAGCCACCGCAGCTCCGGGGGAGGCAGGACAAGAGGAGGATGGGGTTAGAGGAGAGAGGAGAGAGGACATGAGATGAGAGAAGAGGAGGGTAAGAGAAGAGAATAGTGTTGACAGAAGAGGGGACGAGGGGAGAAAATGACCGTGTGTGGAGTTGAGGTGTAGGAGATAGGGGAGTGTAGAAAAGAGGAGAGGAGTAAGAGTTTGGGACTGGTGAAGGCAAGGAGGCCTGTGTGTGTGTGTTTGCTTGTGTTTGTGTGTGCCTGCGTGTGTGTATGTTTGTGCGTCTGTATCTGTGTGTGTGTCTGTGTTTGTGCGTGTGGGAGGGGAGTTGGCAGGGAACGATTAGAGCGTTGATGTTCCCATTACGTTTAATGTTGTATACATCTTCACAGGACGCGGCCACTGAAGGATGCCATGTGCGTGCGTGCATGCTCCTGGGTCGGCGTCTGTACCACGGTGTGATATGTGTAGGCACGTTCCCCTCCTAGATGCGAAAACACCCAGTGTGTCTCACATTCTCGCGCATGCGTTTGCATATGTGGGGGGAGGTGTGGATATGTGCTCAAGCATTCATGGTCTCGTGAACACGGCGATTGTGTGTGGAGTGGCATGCGCACAACGCGGGTGTGCCCTGCACACCGAAGGGCTCTCGCGCTTTTTTTGGGCTCAGAGGCATAAGAGGCTATCGCGTGAGAACAGCTGTGTACACACACACTGCTCCTCCTCAACTCCACTCAATGGGGGCACACTTGTTCCACAGAGTCAAACAGCTTTGCGCGGTGAGTACACACAATCAGCCGCCGCAGAGACCGTCCCTCTTCAAATCAAAGCATTGGTGTCGTTGCATCGATTGTGCCCATAGCTCCTCTTTGGTCATGCACACGTTGAACAAGAGGACCTGCTGTCTTTTGTCCGTTGAATTTGAATGGATTTTAACGTCTGCATTATAATGCATCAGCTAGGAAATCTATAGTCGCCCCATGGCGTGCACGTTAACACAAAGCAACGCGGGGAGGAAGGGGGAAAAAGATGAAAAGGCACAATCATCTTTTAGCTTTCTGGGGGATGATGCCATTGTGTTTCACCACAGCAGCGTGAGGCTTTACCCCTGGTGAGATGGCTGATAGTGGAGACTAATAAGGTTTTTGCAGCACCAAATTTTATTCAAGGCTGGTGTTCCATCCAGCATCTTACTTTGTGATGTTGTCTCTGCTGTGCAATAATGCAGTGGCGGCAACTATTTTTAACTCTGGGATGCTAAAATTTGCCGTGGAGCTAAATCAGCATATGCGAATATTCTCTCAGAACGCTGGAAGTGGAATGTTTTTGCGTACAAAAATAGACCTTTTTGGGTAAAGTCATTATCCTTTTTCAACCATGCATTTTATCTACTGTCTACTGCTAAATCTAAACATACCTTTATATGTTTATGCATTTGTTTTTCCTCTTATTCTTTCTCTAACATTTTTTCACGTAGCTCCACCTGACAGTGGCAGTGAAAGGAGAGGACTGTGAAATCAGAACGGCACAGAGAAAAGAAATACTTCCAGAGTCAGTCAATATCACATAAGCCTTAATAGAGGTTGTGATCCACATCCACAGTAAATCCAGAAATTATTCTGAGAGCCTCAGTCCAAAAGAATATACAAAATCCCTCCACCCTGCTCACGCCGTGCGACAATTAATTCCATCTTATCCTAATCCAATTGCCCAAAGTCCAAATGAAAAAGAAAAGGTTGCCAGATGAATGTCGTATACTGTATAAAGCCGGTCTCAGTGCCCTAACCTTTACTCATTCAGAGCTTCTCCTCGCATACAGACGGGAGAATGGGTCAAATCCATTTGCCCAGCTATAGGGCTAAAGCGTGGCATTTTGAACCAATGGGAAAATCAAGAAGATCAAAAACTCGCCTCACCTTGGCTGTGATTGGTCGATATCCTTCAGGGGATCCGGACCACAAAAGTCAGTGTCTATTTAGTCTTCACAATGCTTATGGAAATATACGTTTCTATAAGAGGAGTTTACACAATAGGAGTTTATATAAGAGAAGTTTCTATAAGAGGAGTTTACGTAACATGAGTTTATATAACGGTGTGTTTCTATAAGAATAGTTTCTATAACAGGAGTTTTTATAACAGTAGTCTCTATATAAGGGGTTTCTATAACAGGATCCAAGGCACCAATGGAGGAATGTCTAAGATTAGAACTCTTCCACTTAGATTTTTTATGTTTGGAGATTAAACCATACATTGACGTTCATGAGTCGGAAACTGTAAAACCCTACACACTTTCACCATGTAACATGAAAACAGATCACTTTGGAAGATTGAGTGGAAAGGAAATCTTTTATCTTCCCCATACCACAACTAAAAAGCCTCTCCTTCTCACACAACCAGCCTGCACTAAGAGGCAGATTGACAACAAATGGATGCTTATGTGTAAGGCCAGCTACTCAAAAGACAGAGAGAGAGTGAGAGAGAGAGAGAGAGAGAGAGAGAGAGAGAGAGAGAGAGAGAGTGAGAGAGAGAGAGAGAGAGAATTCATAAATATTCTTACCCCAATTTGACTGTACAAATAGAAGTTGTATTTAAGTACGGGAAGAAGACGTGTTATAGGCGGAAACAGAGAGAGGCGCAGAGGCATGAGAAGGATAGAATAGAAACCTCAAGTATGTGAGGAGCTTCAATCAGAACCTGCACTTGAATAAGTCATGTCTTTCTAATAGACGTGCGGGAATAGCAATGAATATATAAAGGGGAAATATGCATTAATCACACTCCCTCTTACGCCCCCATCTGCGGCCACACAAGGAAATTGCACCTTGTCAATCACTGCTCTGTCACGAGCTGAGGGGGAGTCTTAGAGAGAGTTATTTAAAGAGATATTTAGAGAGAAACAGCTATTTAGAGAGAAAGAGATAGAGGGAGGGAGGGAGGGGGGGGGAGGGAAGGAGGGAGGGTGAGAGAAAGAAAATGGAGAGAAACAGTCACTTTGCAGCAAGTGACGCACACTCAATCGCTGCAAACAGACTTGAGAGGAAGAGAGAGAGTGAGTTTGGCATGGTGCTACAATATATTTACACTACAGGAACAGCAATAAAAAAGTAAGCTGTTTCATTACTTCAGCAGATCTCCCACATGACACCTGGCCTCACTGTAGAGGCACAGAGCCCGCTTGCACCTTGGAGGTAGGCCTAGCTTACAGCAGACAGTCTGCTAGCAGGATGGAGGTAGGCATGCCTTTGAGCATACAGCCTGCTAGCAGCATGGAGGTAGGCCTGCCCCACAGCACAACGCCTGCTGGCACCGTAGAGGTAGGCCTACACTACAGCAAAGAGCCTGCTAGCACCATGGCGGTAGGCCTTTCTTTGAGCACACAGCCTGCTAGCACCATGGAGGTAGCACTGCATTACGACACACAGCCTGCTAGGACCATCGAGGTAGGCCTGCATGACAGCACACAGCCTTGCTAACACCATGGCGGTAGGCCTCCCTTACAGCACAGAGCATGCTAGCAGCAGGGAGGTAGGCATGTCCCACAGCACACATAACTGCTTTCTGCATGTGTCAGTTCACAATAGAAACAGACAGATATATTTAAAGATAGAGAGATAGATGGATGCAAGATCGATAGAGAAAGAGACACAGTGAGAGAGAGAGAGAGAGAGAGAGAGAGAGAGAGAGAGAGAGAGAGAGAGAGAGAGAGAGAGAGAGAGAGAGACAGAGAGAGAGCAAAGGAGACATAGAGATATAGAAAGATGATGTTATGCCAGTGAGAGAACAGAGTGAGATGTAACAGAGGAGAAGAAGAGCGTATCCAGCAGGAGGTTAGTGGGAAGCACCAGCTGTCTTCCCCACTTTCTTTCTCGTGTTTGTGTTCATGTCTTTCTCTCTCCTTCTCCTCCCTCTCTCTCTCCATCTTTCCCTCAGTATCCCTGCCATGTTCAGGACACTATGCTATGTTGTCTGATACCGGCCTGTGTGTGTGTGTGTGTGTGTGTGTGTGTGTGTGTGTGTGTGTGTGTGTGTGTGTGTGTGTGTGTGTGTGTGTGTGTGTGTGTGTGTGTGTGTGTGTGTGTGTGTGTGTGTGTGTGTGTGCGTGCGTGCGTGCGTGCGTGCGTGCGTGCGTGTGTGCGTGTGTGTGTGTAGGTGTGTGTGTATGTGTGTGACTGTGTTTTTGTATATGTGTGTCCGGTGTGTATTTATGTGTCCGGTGTGTGTTTGTGTCTGTGTGTTTGTGTTTGTGTGTGTATGTGTGCGTGTGTGCTGAGTTGGGGTCATGTTCAATGGTCTATTACTGTGTGCTTTGACACAGTAAACAGTTTCTGTTTGTGTGCGATGCATGTGGGTCTCTGTGCCCATGTATGTGTGTCTTGGAGGGTCCACACTGTGCTAACCTCTTCACTGCCAGGTGGCTTTGTGTCCGTTTCACGTTGGCCAGCTTCATTAAAGTTAGGTAGCATCTGCCATTATGGAGACCAACCTAGTCACTTTCAAATAACTATGTAGGCAGATACTATAAATATATACTATGATAACAGAGTACCCTTCTCCCTTTTCTTTTACATCTGTTCCCAAATAAAACAGTACCAATGTAGTTCAAACATATGTATCCTGACATCACCACGGTTTCACGACTACAAGCAGCCTCTGGATTGCTTGAATATCGTGATAATGGACGCCAGCAGCTAGACATCCCACCAGAACACTGCGGTGCCTGGACCATGGGAATCTGAAGGCGATGATCCAGGTAGATGAAGGGCCGGACCGGGGCCGCCCTGCTGGGCAGCCTGGGAGCAGCTAGCCATGGAGGACCAGGAGGACCAAGCCAAAACGGGATTTGTCATTCACCTCAGACCATAGTCCCGGACTACACACGGACTCCACAGTTAACAATTCATATTAGACTGTATTCAATTTCCCTTTGCTCTCCCTCAACACCTCTCTCTCTCCCTGCTCTGAAATTGCTATGGGACGAAGCGAGTGACAGGGTTAAATTATAGAGGTAAAGAAGGGCCTAACTTTCTGCAATGGCAAATAGATTGGGGAGGTGCTGAGTAGGGGAGGGGGGCACAGAGTGGAGATAAGATGGTGTATTGGTGACTATGAACTCCACAAGTGTAGATAAGAGGAGTAATCATGGAGATTTGGAACACCAGAAGTGGACGAAGAACTATGGAATTCAACAGGGACTGCGTTGAAATAGAGTAGAATAGCACAGGGAGAATGGAAGGGAGTGAAGTTCAGGTGAAAGACGCTCTTTCCCTGCAGACGTGGGTGACCAGGATAGGAACTAAAGAACACGTGCACTGATGGGCTCAGAGGTCAATAGCCATGACAGTGACCCTGCAGTCCTCGGACACGTGTGGACATCTTCTCCCGCTGATATGTCGAGGCTTGGAGCAGTTGACCAATGGGTACCAGCATATCCTTTATGGAAGCACAGCGCACTCCGAGACGCAGTGAAAGAGACGTCACGGAATACTGTTTATTTCTTACACATCTTTTTTTTTTTATCCTTCTTCCATCAGGGTATTGCGCCAGGAATCTTTCCCCCGGTTTAATAATTATAAATTGCTTCCCAAATGGAGACCATTTCCACATATGCCCCTGCCACCGCCGCCGAGACAAACTGTGGCACACGTCTCATGTCAGCTAGAAGCCACCTCATTGGCTGAGTGGATTGAGAAGGTCAACCGACTGGGGAAGGAAACAATTTTAAATCATTGGAATGCAAAATTGAAACTGAGAGAAAAACTGCCACACATGCTCATTCCTCATTGTGCTGGATCCCCCCCCCCTCCCCTTTCCCTGCATCACTTCATCCATCAAACCCATAATACGCAGCACTTAAAACTCCTCCCCCCTCTATCTCGCCCTAAAGGTATCCATGGCAACAAACAGTGTACTTTCTCGAAACAAGATGTACATTATGATAAAGATTGCTGTGGGGGTGGTGGTGGTTTGTGGTGCTGGGAATTACCCAGGGAAGATATTGCAAGATGAAATGAATGGCGTCTGTTAGCGATGATTTGTCCTAAATGACCCAGGGAGGCTGGCGGTATCGTCTGTATCAGCGATGCGAGGGGTGCTGTGCGCATTGCCATGCAGTATGTGTAGGGTGGCAGCTCATTGATATTGCACATCCAACTAAACTCCACTAAACCTCATTACAATTCTTTTTACTTTGTACTTTAATGTGGGGGATAATCCGGGCTGACTTTTGGACCAGAGTATTTTAAAGCCCTTTTGTTGGAGCTCTTTAGCCACCCCGTTCTGGAAAGCTCCAGACGAAAATAAACAGGCTACCTTTATTTTCTGTCCGTTCTCCATTAAACATCTCTTGAAACGGGCTATGCCATAAAAACGCCTTTTGGTATATGCCTTCAGTTTGTTTGGTGTCACGTAGAGGTCTTTCTTGTAACGGTTAAGCTAAGTTTAAACAGGGCTTTACTGCTTAATTCTCTATACCTGTGTGTGTGTATCTCTCTTTCTCTCTCTCTCTTTCTCTCTATCTACCCTCTCTCTCTCTCTCTCTCTCTCTCTCTCTCGCTCTCTCTTTCTCTATCTCCTTTATTTATTTTCCTGTGTGACATGACAACATCTCTCCCCCCTCTCCCTCTGGCTCCCCTGGTCCTAGATTAATGGCACAGGGGTTGGTATCAGACACTCTTGTCTTGTGTGATAATCAGGAGCTGTTAGAAGGCTGCCTGTCTCATAGAGAGAGAGAGAGAGAGAGAGAGAGAGAGAGAGAGAGAGAGAGAGAGAGAGAGAGAGAGAGAAAGAGAGAGAGAGAGAGAGAGAGAGAGAGAGAGAGATGCAGTGAGGAGAAGGATGGAGAATCACGCTGGGGAAAATCATATTTCGTTATTTATCCAAGTATGAAATGTTATTTTCCAAGCCAGTCAAGCTCGTTAAGTTACTACACGTCAATCCTATCTGGAGTTATGGGGCAGTTTTGTTCTCATAACGCAATGCGAAGTGACATTTCAGAGATTTGAAATTGATTATTAGGAACCTCAAAAAGATTTAGGTTTGAAACAGCAGCAATAACTATATATCTCTCTATCCCTCTATCTATCGATCCATCTATCTATCTATCTATCGATCTATCGATCTAT
Source organism: Pollachius pollachius (assembly GCF_949987615.1). Taxonomy (NCBI): domain Eukaryota; kingdom Metazoa; phylum Chordata; class Actinopteri; order Gadiformes; family Gadidae; genus Pollachius; species Pollachius pollachius. The sequence goes on from NC_136935.1 coordinate 19,562,549, forward strand.
CTATCTATCTATCTATCTATCTATCTATCTTTATATCTATCTATCTATCTATCTATCTATCTATCTATCTATCTATCTATCTATCTATCTATCTATCTATCTATCTATCTATCTATCTATCTATCTATCTCACTCTCTATCTTTAAAGAAATACCGCTGTGTATAAAGAGAAATAGAGATATATCTCTATATACATATCTCTATACATATATTACATCCATACACCTATTGCGTTATATTCAAATATGTAAATATATACATATACATTTCCAAAGAGGTGTAAAAAGACCCCGTACACATTTGCAAGGGAAGAGAGGAGAGTGAGATCAAAGAAGGGTGTATGACCATGTTATTGTTCCCTGGAGAAAGACTTTCAAGAATTTAGCAATGTCAGTAACATCAAAGGTGCTGGAGAATACCCAGCACCCTGTTGGAAACACAAGCGAATCCTGCTCAACCAAATGGATGTGGTTGTGTGCTTTATCAAGACGGGAACAGCGTCTCTCCCCTGGATATCTCAGGAGATTTCCCCTGACTCTAAGATCAACGAGATGTAAGAAAACGGATACCAGTAAAGTAAAAGCTTTCTAACCAGTGGCCACTCAAAGCGCTTTACAATATTGCCTAGCTTTCACCCATCCATCCACACATTCACACACCAACGTCGGTAACAATCATGCAAGGCGACAGCCAGCTCGTCGGTAGCAGTCCATGTGAGGTGTCTTGTTCAGGGACACCACGACACTCAGCTAGGAGGAGCCAGGGATTGAACTACCCACCAGTCATTTCAGCAGATTCATCAGATGTTTTACCCTCATCTGTACATGACAGACCATTTATTCTCCCCTTCACTGCTGTGCACTGTAGTATATAGATGGCAATTATGTTATGTATGATGATACACTGGGCTGACATTGATGAAAACCAACAGTGCTCAAAATAAATATTGACGCTAACAAATATTGAACACAAGGAAAAAACTACCCACAGTCATTTTATAAAATGGCCGGGGTCTATCGATTTGCTGCCCTGTCCCAACATGACATTTCCCTTTAGCTCACTCTCTGTTTCTCTGTATCTCTGTAACTCCGTATCTGTGTCTCTCTGTATCTCTGTATCTTGGTGTCTGTTTCCCTCTGTATATCGGTGTCTCTGTTTCTCGGTGTCTCTGTGTCTCTCTGTATCTCTGTATCTCTGTTTCTCTGTCTCTTTCTCTGCGTTTCTGTGTCTCTGTGTCTCTATATCCATCTCAAGGAAGAGGGATGCGTGAATGCGATGAGCAGTTTTAACGGTCTGTATAATTGCACAGAGAGGAAGTAAACATGCACAGCTGGAGAGATGATGTACACACACACACACAAAAACCTACACACACACACACACACACACACAAAAACACATATATACATATACATATATATATATATATATATATATATATATATGTAGCTCCCACGCCTTTGGAGAAGCAACGTCTCATTGGCTGATTCCTCTGCATCAAGGTAAAACCGTGGGCATCCCATGCAAAAAAGATGTGGGGGAGGCACAGTTATTATATTTTACTCATCTTCTTCATTTAGATTAGAGGCAGTGTTTTACCCGGAACCTCAAATCCAAAACTCAGCATGGAGCCAACTATGGCTTGAAGATAGAGAGACAGATATACAATATGGGAGAGAGGGAAGGAGGGTGATAGACAGTGAGATTGTAAGAGACAGAGAAGATACCGTTTAAGACTCACACTTTGGTGACTAATTAACCTTTCAGCTTCTGCAATACCCTGTGTGTGTATAAGCGTGTGTTTGTTATGTGCCTGTGTGTGTTTGTGTGTGTGCTGTATGCGTGTGTGCGTACTGCTGCGTGTCTGTGTGTGTGACTGTGTGAGGGATGCTGGCAGGTTAATGTGGATTAAGAGACAAAACTTCCCAGTGTGATTGTGAGAATCAATGGCCTTCCCCCCCTAAACGTAAACCTCCCTCACAAGGCCTATATGATCCGTGCAGAAGGTGGCTAAGAGTGATCGCTAAGTGGTCATTGATAGTCAGCCAAGATAGCAGATATCAAACATAAGTATTCTTGTGATGTCATTTGGGACTACGACTACCGTTGTAGACTCCAGCAATGCCCTCTTAAAAGCACATGCCTCACTTTCAGCATCAAAATGCATTCTTAAAACTGCACTCTGCACTACTGCACTAAAACTGCACTAACTACAGGTATGGATGCTTCTGAGATGTGTTCAAAGCATCTCCCAGCATGCATTTATTTATATATAAGTAATATATTGATGTGAATGGTACATTCTTAATAATTAACACATACAATTATATATCAAAATCTTCTCTCATCAATACCTTTAAAATAGTTTCTTACCTTTTTTGTGACTGAAGTTTAAAGGTTACGGTCTAAATGGTCTTATTTTCCAACAAAAGTGCCGCCAACTTTTTGTCGGGCAATGTTTGTAGAGTTCCATTTTGGACCAAGGTTGTGGAGCGGCAGCTGGCAGATGCTCTCTGGGGGTTTATAGGCTTGTTCTCGCTCTTCCCCTGCCGTCTCCACTCCCCCTTTCACTCTATCAAGTCCCCCCTACGGCCATCGCTTGCCTCTTTGCTCCTGTCTTTCCTGTTGTGTTACTTCTTCTTTACACGCTCTGTCTCTTCCTCAGCCAGGAGTGATGATATCCATCCGTCTTCCTCGCAGATAGAGAGAGAGGGGAAGAGCCTTGGCTAAACTTAAATTGTAGACATACTTTCCACATACCTCAGGCCGATCACTACAGACACAAAGCTGTTCCTTAAACGGGATGATGTTATTGCACACATCGCTTTCAGTTGCCATATTTTAGATATAACTCATCATTTGCTTTACCATTACGTGATCCTTCTCTTTTGTTTAGAAAATGTCTTTGTTTTGTTCTGTATCCATTCTCTCATTGTTTGTTTTGGTTGCTTGTTGGTTTTAAATTGCAGACTAAAAGTGTTTTCATCTAAAGCTTTGGTGCGGAGAAAGAATCAAAATAGAGCCCTCCTTAATATAGCTCACATGGGATATGTGTTTTGTGAGGCATATTTTCATTGTAGCTCTAGATTGGGACGGCAGATAGGGAGCCTGTTGATTCCGAGCGACATATTGTCTTATGTTTAACATTCATTCAATATACTTGTTTTGGTTGTTGCTTTCAAGAGCATCAATGGATATTGCATTGATTAATTGTAATACTGATGAATCTAATGAATCAAAGCTGCTACACATTATTTGATGCTGTGTTTGAGTTGAGGGGCTGTGTTTAAGTTAGCAGATTTAATAACTAATGAGATTATGGTTTTTAGTCTGTGATCCCAATAATGAATCACTTTGATTGGATCACAAACAAAAGAGATGGCTAAACTTCCATAGGAAATTGATGGGCATTGTGATTACTTATGCGGTACTTCTTCTTAAAGTAATAATTCTGTTTTACTTTGATAACTGATATCCTTTGTAGGAGATCACATACAGTATAGCTGGGCAACAGATATTGCATTATTTTGGAGGAGAAGCCAATGTATTAGTATTACTGCTATAGCTATAGCTAGAACAATAATATATGAATGTATAAAGCTAACATTTCGATGATATTGTACAATTCAGTAGATAAGGTACAGGCTGGGTATGCATTGTGGTTTCATCTTAATTAACACACTTATTCTTAATATTGAGTTCTTTCATCACAGGGGTGACATTTCATAAATAAATACAAAAATAAATGAAAATCCTTAGTAGTTACTTGTTACTCTGCAAAAGAACTGAAGCAATGGCTTAATCTTGAAGAGTGTTTCGGAACCACAACATAATGAAACAAGACTGTTGTTGTTAATTAGTTAAGAGGACAGGAAATGGGAGAAGGGCCCCCCCGGTGAAGAAAGAACCCATAATTTGACTCAATGCTTTTATCTGCTGTTGCACGGCCCAGCCTCTAGAACAAATGTATTCTCATTCACACAAACACACACACACACACACACACGCACACGTACACACACAAACACACACATATAACACACACACACGCACACACGCATGCACACACGCACACATACACACAAACACAAACACACACACACACGCACACATGCATATTTTGCATTTGTGCACTCAAATATGCACTCAAACACACACACATACACAAACATGAACACATGCCCCATCAACGCAAACACACAAACACACACACACACACATACACATATAGCCCAATCAACACCCACACACACACATATGGATGGATGCATGCGCATATGCAATCAAACACACACACAAACACACAAATACATAAGCACGCTCACAGACACAAACAAACACCATTCCACATCCTTCAACACACACACACACACACACACATAGGCACATCCCAACGCACACATGCACAATCCTTCCACCAATGCACAGCAGCAGCAGGAGCTACACATTCAGACGCAGGGCAGCAAGTGGGTAGTTGCCATTACTCTTTTTTTACCCTCTGCAGATTTCTCAGGGGCTCTTAAAAAGTAATGTGTTTTCAAATGCAGGGCTATGGCTTGTCGCGGGGGCTCGCCTTCACCCGTGATGTATGAGCTGCGGTCGGGCCGAGTGGAAAGGGCAGCCATAGGCGGCTGGAGTCCAGGGAGCCAACATGGCGGCTAATACCCTGACTGCATAACCGAAGCGCTGCTACGATGCAACGATGCATGCATTGCAATCCTGGAAGAGCTACAGGGAATCACATGCGTAGGAGTTGGACAGTTCTGAACTCGTATTTATGAATCCTGTCACAGATTTATCAGCGGAGAGAAAGGAATAACATTGTTCTATAGAGCACAGAACAATAAAATGGATAGTGCCAGACTGGAGTCTATGTTGTTGATTCAGGTGTCGTAGGATCTGTGGTTTGGCCAGCACGATTTACCCAAGCTGCCTCTCTGCACTTTCTTCTTCCACTCTATTTTATTTCCCTCAGGCTGTTTTTTGGCTGGCTTTAATTTCCATAATATTAACCCTGTTTGTGGGACAGAATGACCAAACAAAATCCCCATTCTGCTTTATTATCAGATTTTTATTCTGAGGTGATTTAGCTTTGGCTCTTTTATCGTCATCGCTCTTTTTACTCCTTCCTTTCTTACTTCTATTTTTCTCCAATTTTTCTTCATCCCTGCATCCTACCTTCTTTCTTTGCATCTTCCTTTTTTCATTATGCATAAACTGTGTTCAGCCAGTGGCACCTCATCATTATAAATAGCCTCATTGCAATCCTTTATAACACCTACACACCCACACACACACACAGACACAGACACAGACACACACACACACGCACACACACACACACACACACACACACACACACACACACACACACACACACGCACATACATGCACACACACACACACACACGCACACACACACACACACACACACACACACGCACACACATGCACACACACACACACACACACACACACACACACACACACACACACACACACATACACACACACACACCCATACACACACACAGAAACACATCCGCGCACACACACATGCGCACACACACACACACACACACACATGCACACACACACACTCATACACGTGTGCCCGCAAGCGCACACGACATTGTTGGCTTCTTCTACTCCTCTCTGAGGACTGCCTGCCTCTGGTTTTATCACTTATCTCCACAGACAGACCGTCCAGTATCCTGGAGGGCCATATCAATATCTTCCAAAGGTTATGTCTTTTGCCTCCCATTTTTACGCGCCCCTGTCAGCCCCACACCACACAGTAAACACACACGCACACATTAAACACAGACATAAAGCAAAGTACTGATCCTGCACCTCATAAAATGAATTTGTGTGTGTGTGTGACCATGCGTCAGACACTCTTGGATCCAGCGCTCGGTGGAAGCCCTGCTTTAGTATGTGGTACGTGGTTCAGCACCATTGATCCGCTGTCGGTGGAGGACGTTTATCATTCGCCATTTGTGTTTTTTTCTTGGATCAAAGTCATAAAGACCAACAGGGAATTACTGGAACACCAGCGCATTAATAACATTCAGACGCAGTTATTGGATTGGAACTATAATTCTGTATGTGATGTATTTATCAATGTCGTTTCCCCCTGGGCTGGGCATGGGGAGGATTATACTGCCAGCCCATGACATAAGGTGTGTTTTTGTTTCATGTCACCGAATTTACGAACATAATGCAGATTCTGAATGTATGTTAGCAGACTAGGTGGAACATGGAGGAACAGTGTTGTCGTATGAACCAATGAGCTGGAGAGCAAGAGGAACGGCACCTAGAGGGAGGGTTTGTTGTGGATGACATATGATTCAGCATCTTGCAAGCAAACTTACTCGCATGCAAAGACAAGGGAAGTGAGCGCACTCGCTGTGCGCTCACCAATACCAACACACACACACACACACACACACACACACACACACACACACACACACACACACACACACACACACACACACACACGCGTACTGGTTCTTTGTCCTATGTCCGAATGACTTTTGAAACCAACCATTGACAACACATCTCATCATCATTTATTTGTGTGTTGTGTGTCTGTATTTTATTTATTTTTTGTATATGCGTGCCTATGTGTGTGTCTGTGCATGAAAGTGTGTGTGTGTGTGTGTATATCTTTGTGTTTGTGTCTGTGCATGTGTGCGCATGCGTGTGTGTGAGTGTGTGTCTTTGCATGTGTGAGTGTATGTTTGTGTGTGTGTTTCAATTCAGTCAATTCAGGTCAAAGTCAAACTGGTTTGTATATGCGAGCCCTTGATCACAGCTCCAATCTCCCAGGGCTTCACAGGCCCACTTTATATGACACCTGCTAACCCCTAAGCCAACTGAAGGGCAGGAGAAAAACTCCCGGGAAACACCCAGAGGGAGGGAGGAAAGGAGCACAGCGGTTGAAGTTTAGTGCAGTGTGAAGGGGGAAGTGGTTTACAACAATAAGAGTAATAACCTACAAAGACAAGGACACACAGCCTTAAGATAAGAGAGGCGAATGACGGACAAGGAGCGGACGGGGCACCTTAATCACAGCCTAAGATCTGACTGGGTGTTAATTCAAAGCCAATAAAGGGAGAGATATAAAGAGAGAGAGAAAGAGAGAGAGAGAGAGAGAGAGAGAGAGAGAGAGAGAGAGAGAGAGAGAGAGGTGGTGGGTAAGAATAGGTTTGGATGCTTTTGTGTCTCTCAAGACCCAAAGATGCTGTAGGTTTACGTCCTTATATTTTCTCAAATAACTGTTAAATTAAGGTGGAATAATTGTATTTTCATCAGGTTTCATCAAGATTGTCAAATAAAAAGGGGATTAAAAAAGGGAATTAGTCAATTATGTGCAGTGGTGGAAGCATTATGATTCCACTTTTGTGTGACTATTTTAATGGGCCCTAACATCCCAAGGAAATTTCATCTATTTTTGTAGGGCCTCCGGCGAAATGAAATTATACAGTTATTTCATTTTAATTATATTAAATTGAAAACGGCGATAAGAGTTGCGTCCCTGAAGCTCACTTGAAAACACAGGGTTGACTTTGCTTAAAGGAAGCAGAAAAAAATGAGTGGAAATAAAAGGCCCTGACAGGAGGACTCACGTCTGGGCGTTTTGTCAGAGTTTTCCGAGCCTGCTAACCACTTTCCACCGCCCTCTTCCCAGCCGCTCAACGTCTAGCTAACCGCTGTATTGCTGCAATAATGAAATTAATGTTTTATGGCCCTATTACTGCTCCTGCATGATAAGATGAATAGGCACGCTAGACAAAGGGGCGGGAGCACACTAGACACATAAAGAGACAAGAAGGAAAGCCAATTCCTCCTTAACTACATCCTTGCATCTTCTCTTCATGTGTTTTTATTTTATCTATCTATTCTATCTATCTCAATCTTGTCATCCTCACTTTAGCCTAAACAAGTAAACTGAAAATAGGAATAAACTCTGTTTATACATGTGTGTCCTTATTAATCTAATACAATCCTGCAGTGTTGCTGCCGTAATAAAGTCAGATGGTTACGATTGAAAAGCCGTTATCCCACTGTCACGTTTATTTGTATGAATGATAGGCCTACAGCAGTACATAAAGTCATCTTTTTGTGCTGGGACTGCCTGACTGACTGGTGAGGAGAACAAAAACATGTTTTGCTATACACAGACATGGCGCCTGACTGAATGACACCCCTTTACTGGCTGACTGTTCCTGGGCAGTATCCAGCTAATAGACAGGCCTGTCAAAGTGTCTGCTTGACAAGATGGTTGACAAGCTGAACCTCTAAGTGGCTGGTCAGCTGTAGAGATGTACTGTACTCCCGGCTGGCTGATAGACATCCTATGTGGCTGGTGAAATTGCTGGGTGTCGGGGCTGACTGACTGACTGACTGACTGACTGACGGACTGATGATTTGGCCGACAGACTCGCCGTGTCTTCTGATTGGATGCCGGGGCGGTGCGCTGGCGGATTGCGGTGAGGATGGGTTGTGCGTATGCTGGTGGGGCTGCAATGTTCATTAGCAGCCATAAGCACCATGATTAGACATGCTCCACGCCAACATTCCCCCGTCTGGCTTTGGAGGGAACTCGCTGGCAGATTGTTCTGGAGCACAGACGAGGAGCGAAACAATACAAAGAGCAGGAGGGGTGACTGATTAAATAGTGTAAACAACAATTATATTTCCTACACAACAACAACAACAAACCCATGTTACCCATTCAAAAGTGGCTGTGGAAATCTCCCCAATTTTTTTAAACTGTTAGGCATTGTTCAGCAGTCGGCTATTTCCGACTGTGGATTTGGGATGTTATGACTTTGAAAAATAAAATACATAAAAAATATTGTCCTGCAATCTCAATGGAACAGATTTTTTACAAATATTGTTGGAATAGAATAGAATCATGAAGTCATATATGGAGATGGTATCTGTGGTGTCTGTTTATCTTGGTGTCGTGGTACAACAGTCACATGGCTGGAACATAATCAGTCAAAGGACAAGATGTCATTGCGATAAAAATCAAGAACTAATGACCGACGTATTATTACTGGTATGAACATTTAAATATTTGATTCACCTAGCCCTGTGTAACAACTGC
>NC_136935.1:19579169-19609169 GCF_949987615.1 Pollachius pollachius
CCCATAACTGTGCACTTGCGCCCTGAGAGGCGTGTCGGCGAAAAGCAGAGTCGTGTTCCGGCGCAAATGATACCGCTATCGTACAGATCGATTTTGAAATTGTGCCACTGAGCAAAAAATCCTGGTTTAATTGCCCTAGCGGATAGCACAGTTGGTGTTGCTATTTTAACGTGCCTAGGCAGGTCGGAACTGTAACATAAGCGTACACACACATAGGCTGTACACAGCACAAACATGCAAACAATTAGCCAAATTGAAATATTATTTCAAAGATTGTTCATATGTGTGAAACTGCATAGAAATAGCATGTGGATTGTGGAAAAAAAAAGTTTCCATAGGGTCTGCATGAATGAACACTGTAGTAGTCTATGCCATGAGTTAAAAAAATAATAATAACAATAATAAACTCGATCAAAGTATATCCCAGCCTTCCAAAACAAAATCTCGTTTTAGGATAAATGATAATGTTGGTTAAAATATTTGAGAATGAACAGCTGATACAGCGGTAATAACTTGTAGGCTACTTTTAAATCAATGCATCTGCAAACACCATACAGCAAAAACATATTTTATTGACACAGACATCGTGTACAAGCCCATAACTTTTAGGATATGAGTATTTGATCAAGAGGAAACATAGTCTTCCCGCGAGTGAGTGTTTAAAAGAATGAATGAATGGTAATGCTTGGCGCGTGTGTGTCTGTTTAAACACACGCAAACTAAACACGTAACGCATGGTACAGCCTACAGTAAGTTTGGGGTCACTTAGAAATCTCGTTAATTTTGAAAGATTTTTTTTCAATGGAGATAACATTAAATTAATCAGAATTACAGTCTAGACATTGTTATGTGGTAAACGACTATTCTAGCAGGAAACGGCAGATTTTCGATGGAATATCTACATAGGTGTACAAAGGCCCATTCCCAGCAAACATCACTCCTGTGTTCTAATGGTACATTGTTTAGCCAATCGTGTTAAAAAGCTAATTGATGATTTGAAAACCATTGTGCAATTATGTTAGCACAGCTGAAAATTGTTGAATTAAATTGTGAGTTTTCATGGAGAACATGAAATTATCTGGGTGACCCCAAACCTTTGAACGATAGTGTATATATACTCAGAACACTACGGATTATGGACAGTAGCAATTTTGTGCTCATGTATTGTGTGTAAGGCATGTTTAACAGGGTGTGACCTAAGTAACCATTAAGGTTCATTACGCGTGGTCTTATGCTGTCAATCAACACAGTGCATGTCAGTGGTTGGTCAAATCGACCCGCTTTGTGTGGGGGACTTTTGTCCACTGATTCGCAACTGGACTTTGTCAAAGAGACAACAGCGTGTCAAATAAGAATGGAAATGGCTGACCATACAAGCAGTTACCAGAAAAATGTACTGGACACACTTAGAAATTAGCACTCTGAGATTAATGTCAAACATCCCAGAAGTGCTCCTTGTAGTGAATGATTTTATTGCTCTAGTCCTGTTCTCTATTTCTCTTCTACTTTATACTCGAAACAACTCTTTTAAAGTCACGGAGCGGAGAGGGAGTGGGAGGGGTTTAGGGAGGGGAGGGGAGGGGGAGGGGTTTAGGGAGGGGAGGGGTTTAGGGAGGGGAGGGGGAGGGGTTTAGGAAGGGGAGGGGGAGTGGGAGGGGTTTAGGAAGGGGAGGGGGAGTGGGAGGGGTTTAGGGAGCTGAGGGGGAGGGGTTTAGGGAGGGGAGGGGGAGGGGTTTAGGGAGGGGAGGGGGAGGGGGAGGGGTTTAGGGAGTGGAGGGGGAGGGGTTTAGGGAGGGGGAGTGGGAGGGGTTTAGGGAGTGGAGGGGGAGGAGTTAAGGGAGGGGGAGGGGTTTTGTGTGTGCCAATAGAAAGATTCTTCAAAACAATGAGGGAGGTACGAGCTGGCCAGCATTATTTTATTTGTAGAATATATAGGATACGATTATATTGATAAAATGATTGAAATAACTATCAATCCACATTGACCACAGATACGTATTTTTTAGCTATGAGATAGTCCAATTGTTATACATTGTCACTTTAAGTTGACAACTAAACTGTTCAACTAAATTGTTATTATTTCTAAGGTTTATTAGGCCAATTAAAGGTGCTGGTATGACTTTTGTTATTTCCACTCTTGGGGCCATTGTTAAACCTAGTCTAAATGTGCCACCACTGACAGGGGAACTGATGATTGTCTGCTAAAGACGATACATTTTTTCAACATCATTATTTTTGAAACTACACTTCCGAGGAACAAGGAGTTGGCAATATTGTCAGACTATGATGGAACAAGCCGGTTGATTACAATATCCTACTTGGTTAAGATGCAGCTAGTTACAATAATCATAACAACAGTTGGATTTCAGAATCAGTTTAAGGCAAACTTAGGGTTTTCTGGCTGCTTCTCTAGCCTAAGCTCTGACTTGGTAAAGCTTTCATTTCCATCTCCAACGGTATTATCGCAGAACAGAAGAGGAGTTAACATAGAATATCAATGTTACTATATTTAATGTTATCCTTTCTGCATGACCAGCCTGCTTCTATTCAGTCCGGCAGTGAGTCTGATAAACAGCACGAGACAGAGTCAAGTTCCTTAAACGGTCTGATTTCGTAGCGGGGATTTAACAACAACGATAGCTTCCCTTCTAAGATATTCATGCACCTTCTAAGATATTCATGCACAGACGACATATAAAAACGCCACTCTGTGTAAGCTTGTTTTTCAGTGAGTAAGACCAGTGATTTCGACAACAGCCCTTCACAATGAAAGCGGTTGTTTTCTTTTTTCGATACATTTCCGATCCCGCTATCGTTGTTCCGCGCTTTAGACGTTTAGCTGTGGCTCGTGTGGCGTCCTGGGGAGACGTATTGTTGTGACGGATCGTATAGCAGAGCCAGTTTTCCCGCCCAAACGGGACAGAGCACAGAAGGCACTCAAGGGGCAGAGAAGGTCAAGTCCGCACCTCAGCGTGGAACATGGGGATTTATAGCAGGAGGAAGAGCGGCTGCCGGGCCTGTTAACGACAGCCCCCCCCCAGCTGCTCTGCCTTTTCCTACCATGTCAATCTCCCCATCTCAGATTATTCATTATTTTGCAGTCATGCTCGGTAATGGGCCTTAAAGGTGCTGTTTGCTAGATTGGAGAGTATCAATGAGAGAGAGAGAGAGAGCAGAAGTAATAAAGGAGGGCATGGTTTTGAAAATAAACACAGCCCCATATCTGCTCCCACCCACCCACTTTTCTCCACCATTAAGAAGTGTTGCATCTACACACTTGTGATTGACAGGCGAGATGGATTCCCCGAACTAATCAGGTAGAGGCGCCCTGCTTCAGAAATGAGCCAGGAGCGTTCTTAAATCTAAATTGGCTCATATGGAGGCGTGCGCTGTCGACCAGGCCCGATATATCACTCACCAATAGCTGACAGGTGGCTTTGGCATCTCGAACAAATTACACTCAAATTAGAGCTTTTACATCTTTCATGACTTAATGTGGCAGTATACATTATGTAAAAGAGGGTTTTTGGGTGTGCACTTTTCCTAATTTAACACCAGCCACCATTGATTACAACACAATTTCTTGAAGTTGCTTTTTTTATTTGCTAGTACAAATAATAGCTTTTGTTTGAAAACGTGTGCTCCCTGATTCGACGGGGACTGCAGCATTCTGTAACGTTTCTGCCCTAGCCCCACTCGCTACCTGTTCTTTCCTTTCTGTAGCTACTGAAATGTTTGTCACCATGTTAAGTTCCATATTTTCTGCCAAAGTATGTCCGCTGCTGCTTGTTATGTTAGAAGTAAATCTTTTTCTCTACCTACACTGCCAAGCACAAATGTCCTCATTATCAATGTTCAAGGCAGCAACCTTTGAGTGTGAATACCGCCTCATTGGCTGTATCCTGGAGAGGATTCAGCCCTCGCTTCCCAGCTAAAACCCCCAGCCTCACCCAGCCTTACCCCGCCTCAGCCCTGTTCCTGACCTGCTTAGCCCTGGTCCTAACCTGCCTAGCCCTGTTCCTGACCTGCTTAGCCCTGTTCCTGACCTGCTTAGCTGTGTTCCTGAGCCTGAGATCGCTAGTGCTGAGCCGGCCCGGCGATGTAGCAGAGCCTCCACCACAGAGCCTCCACCATAGAGCCTCCACCGCAGAGCCTCCACCACAGAGCCTCCACCGCAGAGCCTCCACCACAGAGCCTCCACCACAGAGCCTCCACCATAGAGCCTCCACCATAGAGCCTCAACCACAGAGCCTCCACCGCAGAGCCTCCACCATAGCGCCTCCACAACAGAGCCTCCACCACAGAGCCTCCACCAAAGAGCCTCCACCATAGAGCCTCCACCATAGAGCCTCCACCATAGAGCCTCCACCAAAGAGCTTCTACCACTGAGCCTCAATCACAGCCTGGAGAAACGCAAGGAGGCGTTCCTTGAGGGAGCTACTGCTCCCCCGCAAGGATATTGAGGGGGGACATTATTTAACTTCCATAGTTCCTGCCCCAGTTTTTCGGTCCATGGTTTATTGTTGTTTTGTTTCTCTCTGTTTGTTTTCACAAAATGAAGAAACCTTCTGCACCTACATCTAGTCAGAGCTTTTGCCTTTAGGTTCCTCCCTGCGCAATAAGACACCTGAAAAATTTAACTTAGAACACCACAGCAATTATGTGCTGCCCGGAACAATGTTGGCAGTAATAATTCTACCACCACTACCACCACATCATGACCACCGTCATGTCTACAACTAATACACATCGTACCCGGAGGTGTCCCTCCTAGTCGGTGAGTCCCAGTACCAGCATGATGTCGTATCATGACAGCGGGCTGTCATGGAAGAGACCCTGTGCAGCCGTTCATCTGTCCTCCATCCATACCTCAGGAGCCAAGCGTCTGTCAATCATTGGCCCCTTGTCCTCCCGTTTTGTGGCTTCACACACTGATTCCATGATCTAATTGGACAGGCACATGGCCGGCAGCCAAGTACTCATTGTCACACCCTGCGTGTTTACAATGTGATCGCTACTCCCTTTCACTTCTCGCCTCTAGATAGCATGTGTGTTTTTTCCACTGTGGATCTCCGTGTGTTTGTGTGTGTGTCTTCTGCAATGTGTGTGACTGTGTTTTTGTGTGTGTGTATGTGTGTGTGTGTTTTTGTGTGTATCTTGGTCAGTGTCTGTATTCTATGTGTGTAGTGTTGTGTTCGGTATTTCTATTTGTAGAAGTAAACAGTAAATGGACTGCATTTGTACAACACTTTCCAGAGCTGTGGCCACTCTAAGTGCAATGCAGTTATTGCCTCACATTCACCCATTATCGTCAGGACCAATTAAGATTAGGTGTCTTGCTCACTGAGACCTTGACACTAAGCTAGGAGAAGCTAGGAGGACCCAGCGATCAATCCAGCAACCTTTTGATGGCCAGACGACCTCCTAAGCAGTGTTATCTTCCTAAATGTGCAGCTGGTTTGTGATGGCGCGCGCACACACACACACACACACACACACACACACACACACACACACACACACACATCACACAAGGCATACACCCTCAAGGTCATGGATCACTCGTGCCTGTCACCTCCACAAAGCATTCAGCCTGATGTGTCGTGACACATGACAGAGTTATCTCACCCTGCCATTCAATATGTCTGCAGTCATTTCACCCTGATTCTATTTCACCATCCTTCCATCCATTCATCCACCAACTTATGTATCTTCAGGCTGCTGGTTTGTCAACCAGTTTTGAGGGACATTTTGCAAGGATAAAAAAATATTAACCTTCCAATATTATTTGAATAGATTAATCAATTAATCAATTCATTCATTCATAAGGTTCGAATGGTGTTCTTTAATTCATTCATAAGGAAGAATGTGTGCGGAAAAAGATTCCAAAAGACGTAGAGCACCGAATGGGTAGAAGCACATTTTCTGAGACCATCAAGAAATCAAGACGTAGTCCTTTGGCGAGGCTGTATGGCGGAGCCTCACCAGACGTCAGGACCAGGGGGTCTTTCTTCTCCACCTCACCTCCACAGTGTGTGTTTGAGGGGGATGGTCTTGGGCTGTGGCCGGGGGGCGGGGTTTGCTGATGTTACTACGTTGGCCACACAGACAAGCTTGTTGTCCAGCAGCACCCGGAGGCCTGGAGGAGGCACACAAATACTCCAGCTTTGCTGGAGATGAGTGGCTCAGGTTCTTGGCCGCTAGAGACTTGTTCCCCCCCCCCTCCCCCCCTCCCTCACCTCTTGGCAGCAAAATAACAATAAAATTGGGCCAATGAAAAAAAAAAGTATCGCATGAAAAAACAACAACCGTAAAAATTGGTTTCGATTTAGTTTTATTGCGATGCCTATTTGTCTTCTTTGGACTTCAATCCATCACTCTTTGACACCCTATCTGTCTCTGTCTTGTTGTTGTTAATGGTGTCGTTGAGGCCC
This sequence comes from Pollachius pollachius, assembly GCF_949987615.1. Taxonomy (NCBI): domain Eukaryota; kingdom Metazoa; phylum Chordata; class Actinopteri; order Gadiformes; family Gadidae; genus Pollachius; species Pollachius pollachius. The sequence goes on from NC_136935.1 coordinate 19,585,604, forward strand.
GCTTCTGTCACTAATAGTCCGAAACGGCAGGACGGACGAGCCTGTTGACGAACGACCCGGAGCTTAATCCATTCACGGCGTTAAGAGTACCCGTGAATCAAACATTGTTTTCACCTGATGGTAATTGCAACTCAGAGCGCACCATTGCTTTGGGGACACTCCAATTAAAGCAGGTGGATTGACAATTACAGAGAGGTTCGCAGACTAGCCGTTGCAGGACAGCATTTGCATGTTCATTAATTCCTCTCTATTGGACCACAGGGAGACCGGTGTTATATTGAAAATACATAGCAAAAAGAAGCCTTTTTTTCCCTCTGTTTAATATACACAAATAAGTGCAACTTAAAAGTATGTGTGTACATATCCCGCCCATTCCTACCTGATGGCCTTGTGAAGCCATCAAAAGATAAATATCTTACATGTCTCTCTGTGCCTCACCAGGAGAGGCTCTGCATCGACAGTTCAGGGTGTTCACGGTTCAACCCATACTTTATTCCTGCTCCGGTCAATACACAGCTCATCATGTTCTCCCCTTCCTCCACCCTCCACTTTCTTCTGCCTGAAGGAAAGCAGAAGAAAGGGTCTTTCTTCCAGGAAAAACACTTTCCTGGAAGAAAGGCCTAATCGAGGACTAATCAAGAGTCAGGATGGTGAAGTGTGTGTCCAGAATGTTCTACTCCCATCCAAAATGCACTGTCGTTGATCCCCCAATGTCTGCAGTCCATTCTGAATGCCTTCTACAGTAAAAACACAACCCCTACCCCTACCTTCCCTTAATGACATGTAGCTGTACTACGAGAAGCCTTGGATTAAAAAATAGTATTGATATCTCTAAGACTTTTATTGCCAAGTGTTTTCGTAGGATTCTTTTAGCTTTGGAAAAGGCAGAAAAAGGTAATTGTTCTGAGAGTGATTGACATCTTTTTTCCAGTGAGCTATGGACTGAGCTATTGACTAACAATTGAAAAGCCAATAGTTTTGCTCTTTTTTTTGTAATAATAATATAATATGTATATTATATTAATATACCCAGCCACTCTGCAGTCTGTCCAAATATCACAGGCGTAAAACATTTAAACCGACTGAGTCTAATCCTATTAGCTTCAAGTCTCTGTCCGTGGAAAAGGAACCCACTAATGGTTGTGGTCGTTAAATGGGGAATCAAAGTGTCGCAGCATTTTTACCCAGTCACTTTTGACAGGCTTGCTATCAAACCATTTGGCATGGCCATCAGCTTATCTAAAGTGATAAACTGCAGTGACAGAGCTTTCCACGTTCTCCCGGTCATTGTAGATGGATTAGCAATCGCAGCTTTAGCGTTCTCCCACTCGTTCTGCATGGTCCCTGAACTCCGATAAACACGCCGCACACTGCGGCGCTAATGGACGGCGACTGTTTCCCGATACAAACTCAAACGCATGCCTGCTTTCCTTTTCTCCCTCTCTGTGTCTCAAGACATTCTCCTTCTCTTCCATCGCAAATGCTTTGAAAATAAATTAAAAGATTGGTCCTGCGTGGTCATTTGAATTGGCGAGCTGGACTAAAATAACCCATGATCGTATGTAGGCAATAGGGATTGTACTGAAGGGAAGTGTTGTGTAGTAGCCGTTCCACTCAACCGTTCTGAAAAACAGACAATCACAGCTTGCTGAAATCTTCTCTTATCAAGTCGAGTCCTGCAGGTAACACAGGGAACACAAATGGTTAATAAAACAGGTTGGATACAATATGACTGGTTATATTGAGTTCAGGGGCTAGGGTTAGGGTTAGGATTTGAACGAGCCGACAAACAAAACCATTTTGCTGTCAATAATTTCACCCAACACTAAAGCCAACATTATAGTTCCAGGTCAGATATACGCTTGAATCAACAGAAATTTTGAGCTTGCAAATAATTGACAACTGTGCAAAACTAAGCCCTAAATGTTTACCGGCTAGAAGGCACATTCATTGATCTGCTGGAGCATGATAATAATAACAATAATGTAACATAATGATGATAATAAAAATTTGATCGGCTATTGCAAATTGTAATTTTTTTAAATAAGTGTAGTGTTTTGGTTAGGTGAAAATATGTAAATTGAAGCTTCAAATTCAAGGTGAAATGAAACATTTGCATCCACACAGGATGCAAATTTTGGCCTCATTGGGAGATGTCATCCAGCACCAAGCTAAAGTGGGAACACTTGACACAAACAGAGCAAGAGGATGAGCAGAACGTCTAGAACGAAGGCTTCAGAGAGGCAGGGGGAGGAAGACTCCAAGAGGAGGGAGAAGTGAAACAGTCAAAATTAGACTCATGGGTCATCACACAGGAATATGCAGAGCTCTGCAGAGACCCGTGGTGCAGACCAGTGACCTGTACACCATCCTTCCACCGGGCCCAGACTCATACACACACACAGAGAAGAGCAGAAGCTCCCAGAGGTCAGCAGCGGGTCCCCGGCTCTGCGCAGATATGCGTCACCTTAGCGCAGAAAGGTTGCGCGCAGAATTGGAGTAGTGTTCGGTTATGTTTCCCACATTCAGACACTATAATAAAAATGTATTCACCCGGCAAAATCAAGACACTGTAGTCTTTCAGTTGGTTTCGATACACCAACACCTCAGCCCGCAGTGCACTGAACGATTTTCTAACTCTTTTCAAACATCTTTACCGCGGAGCAGCACTACAAAGAGAGACTCTGTTGCATGGTTTCTTTCTGCGGATGTCTTGACGGTTGATGTGCAAGCGGGGTCGGACACGCCATAGTGCCCCCTTGTGTACGCGTGAATGTGACTTGGAGGTGTGAAGGCAGGAGGCTGGAGCTTGGCAGGGGTGGACTTGCAGAAAGGTGAACTGCAAGTCTATCTTGAGACGGATAGTGTATAAAAGAAGTAGAGGAGCGTGTGAAGCCGAGTAACCTTCATGCTGGTAGGGAAGCTCTCCACTGTTGCTGTTTCACATCCTCACCGCCGGGTGCTTCTCTTTTTATACCCAACATGGCGGGCGCTGTGTGTCTGCGCGTGTGCGTGTATGCGTCGGCGTGTCTATGAAAGTTTGCATGTTTGCAGCTTACCAGGGTGGCTGGGTCCATCAAGTTCACGTGCACTCATGTTCTCAAAGACTGGGAAAGACAAATGATTTTTGAAAGCCTATTTAATGATGAACTATTCAACTTTCTAACTGATTTTGTTTTTCGGGGCGTTTCTTCCCTCTCCTCCTTTTTCTGTTAAGTCTTTTTATAGAAAATACCATTGTCTCTTTCGCATGGATGAACTCAATCTGAAATTAGAATCTGTTCCACCAAGCTATCGGCACCCACCCCCCCCCCCCCCCCCCCACCAATACCCAACCCCACCCACTCGCACCCCCCCCGCAACCACCTGCTCTAACCCGTACCTAACTCACCCCAACCCACCTACCTAAACTGAATGACTCGGGGTCTCCACCCACGCCAACGCAGAGCCAACTGTCACTCTCTCTGTGGGGAGGTCTGCATGCAGTAAGCGCAGTGTCTTTACACGAGTCCAATAAATGTTGTCTTTGCAGTGCCTGCACAAGGGAGTGAGCGGTTTAGCTCTTCAAGCTATCCTGCTGCTCATGGGACTCAACCGATAGATACATCATGTAGGCACATGGTTATTATGATTATAGTATGGATAGAATGAATGGAGCTCCTAAACACTCTCTAAACACTGTGTGTGTGTGTGTGTGTGTGTGTGTGTGTGTGTGTGTGTGTGTGTGTGTGTGTGTGTGTGTGTGTGTGTGTGTGTGTGTGTGTGTGTGTGTGTTTGCCTGTGATCATGGTTTCTGCATGTGACGGGCTGTTTGTGACAGGCAAAGACACAAAGTGTTTGTGTGTGTGTGTGTTTGTGTGTGTGTGTGTGTGTGTGTGTGTGTGTGTGTGTGTGTGTGTGTGTGTGTGTGTGTGTGTGTGTGTGTGTTGGGTTGGGGAATCTGCAGGCCCTAGGGTTCATGTCCTCTGCTAAGTCGGAACAGAATCTCAGAGGCGCTCGATTATAGAGGAATACTGATGATGAGGCAAACTGGAGATCCCGATGGACACAATTAAAAACATAGGCACATGTGTGTGCACACATTCTTGCACATTGTCTCTCACACACACACACACACACACATATGTACTGACACACAAACACACACACACACACACACAAACACACACAAACACATACAAATTATAAGTATGGAAACACTAGCCAATCAACAGCTCCCGAAGGAGACAATTAGACACACACACACACGCACACACACACACACTCTCTCTCTCTCTCTCTCTCTCTCTCTCACACACACACACACATATACACACACACACACGCAAATACACATGCAAAATACATCACCCATCATTTTCCTCAACCCACAAAGGTTATTAAAATAATAACTACTTCAATGATGGGACTGATAACATGAATAATTTGTTTTTTTGCATGCGACTGCCAATGGTACCACCTGCAACTCTTCTGGGTTTGACCAGGCTTTAAAGGTGCAACATATCCATGCTATTGAAGTCACTGTGACTCATCATCACTGAGAGGAGGATTTCAGCACTCATTGTAGCGTGCTGTCTTTGAAAAGACTGGTAGTCCTGCATGTGTTTCTAGAAATGAATGGAGTCGAGAGACAGCCAATGCACTACAAAAGAGGTGGCACCAGAGAATACTTTTAAACCCAGCAGCCTACCTCAGTGTTTCATCACTCCGCACCACGCTGACCCACATGTGGAGAGCGTGATTAGGTCAGGAACCATACGTGCCAACATTTCTCAGCATCGACTTCATGAAGTATTCAGAAGCCCCCGGAGAATCATTCTCTTCATTTCTTAATCATTGAATTATTGGAAGACAATTCACCGTGTCTGCCATGTGTTCATCCTGTGCAAATACATTTAATATTTAATCCCTGTTACGCCTGACTCTTCATCAGAACTTTTGAACACACAAATGCAAATTTCCCCAGCACTGGTTCATTGCACTGGGCTAGTGCCAGGGGGACACGGTGGGCCGTTAACACACTTGTTTAAAAACCCAGACCCTGAGAGTGGTTAGTGGATGGAATAACACCTGACCCAAAATACTACAACCCTTGTGAATGGCCCTTCTCATCTGATATCTCTCTGATCTCTTCCTCCAGTCAGCCTACCTCACTACTAAGCCCATCCTTTCATGATATGCAAAACCATCGTGACCAGCGTGATCACAACCCTTACAACCCAACAACCCTTTCTGTACCGACAGCGATATATTGTTTCGCCTTCTGACAAATGCACTTATTGTAAGTCAATTTGGATAAAAGCGTCGGCTAAATGCCGTAATTGTTGATGTAAATGTAACCGTGGCCCCGAGTTTTGCATGAAGCCACTAAAAGCACTGTGGTCCATGGTTAGGGTATGGAAACGGATGCTATCAACTCTCAAACCGTAGGGAGAAACTTGGATAGAATAGTGTCCATAACCCTAGTTGTATCTTTCTAGACCGTGTAAACGCCTTTTAGGTTCAGTAATTGTTGCATTTGGGACAAAGTGATATTGACCACCAGGAAAACAAACTGCACTAATGCGACAAAGCAGGTGCACCTAACAAGGCCTATCTAAGGTCAATACCCAGTCTCCGCCACTGCAGAGGTAAATTGCTTTCTCGTTTTCTCTTTGTCAATAACACAACGGCTTTGTGTTTGTTGTTTGTCCACAAGGACATTCATCATTATGTAACCGTGTGTGTGATGGTTCAGTGTGGGGGCAGCTATGCACAAATCTTAGAAGGACATGTTATTGTTATTTTCGGAATAAAGATATTCATATTCCACGAATCCGACGAACGCTCAGACCAGATACTGTGATGTGTGTGTGTAGCTATAGCTAGTGGGCAAAAGCTCTGGCTGAAACCTAGATGGGTTAGGATGCCGTCTGGGAACGTCTCTCTATCTGGACACACGCCTACGCCACGTTCCTCCGGCCCAGCCTCAGCTCACACACTACCAGTCTTAGCACTATGGAGGTAATTAGCCTAAGTACCTTCAGCTGGCCCGGGCTGATTATTGGGGTGATGAGTCTCGGCTGAGCTGAGCCTCTGAAGGAAGCGGAGCTGGCCAGGGTGCTGATCTGCCAGCTGGACGCAGGAAGGGTGCAGCTAGGGGCTGCTGGAGAAGGGCTGTGGGGTGCATCGTGGTCAATTCAATTGGCGTGTTCACAAAGACAAAATGGCGCAATTGTTGCCAATTGAAACACATGAGGGGCTGTCTTTAGTGAATGTTTTTCACCTTTGTGGATCATCCAGCTGTGTCCCATATATTTAGGTTCCTTAGTTCCTGCCCCAGTTTGTCGTTTCCTTGTTTGTTTCTGTCTGCCTCTGTTCACAAAGTCAAGCACCGTTCTTCACCTACCCGGAGTTTGATCTCTGCATTTGGGTTCACGTCCCTGTGGAAACAGTCACATTTAATTTAATCGGAAACACAAGACTTGTATACAAGGAGTTGGGTGATTCTGTTTGTGACTTTGTGTTTTATTCTCTGCTGTGTTTTGAGTTATTCATGGGGCATACGCTAGTAAAAGAAACTGGAGTGAGTAGCTGAGTTGATTGAAAATGTCATTCCAAGGTATTACTACATATCTTTGTTCATACTGGAGATATCTGGGAGCTCATTCACCATGAATCACATGTAATTAGACCCATGTTTTATTATGAGACCTGATAAATAACAGATACAGCACAGGGCTTCTAGGAAAGGCATGCTTGAGATATGCCCTTTGGTTTTAGATTGTTGGCCCCCAATGAAAAGTAACTGCCTGCATATCACAGAGATACTGAGGAGATGAAGAGCCTGCTTTGTGCGTGTGGCGTAAGCTTGAAGCTAATTTCCGTCACAGCAATAATTTTAGGCTTCATATAATTATAATGAGCACAAACAGGTGCTCAGAACCTCTTCATCCGCTGCAGAAACAAAGAGAATGTTGATAGTGAAAGTGGTAAGAGAGAGGGAGGGATGAAGGCAGTGGAACAAACCAACCAAGGGCAAACGATAGACGTAAGAATGGGAAGCGTTGACTAAATGAATGTCACGTAGAGTGATTCAGATGGAAGGAATCAGGGGTGGGGCATTTCCTGTCTGATTCTGTCTGCAAAGAAAAGGCCCTTATTTTAAACTCGATAGACTCGAAAGTGACACCAACAAACGTGTCCATGCGTAAAAAATATCGAATGGTAGATATTTCTCAGTTACACTTGGAAATGTAAAAGTCAGATAGTGAATGAACCCTCTTGCTGTGTGTGTGTGTGTGTGTGTGTGTGTGTGTGTGTGTGTGTGTGTGTGTGTGTGTGTGTGTGTGTGTTTGTGTGTGTGTGTGAGGTTAGGTGAAATAAGAAGGCAAATGGAGGACTGCCTCATCAGGTTACAAACTCAGACTCAACTCAGGCATACGATGCTGACTCTGCACACGTTATTCCCTATAGTTTCATGCCTTGATAGTATCCTATTAAAATATAAGTGCACACTTTGGAGCAGGAAGAAGCCTTTTGTTCAGTTTAATTAGCTGAAAGAGGAGTTCAAGGGATGGCATACAAGCCTGAGAATAAATACAAATCTTACAGATGTGGAGTTTAATCCTAATGCCCCCCTAAAGCCCCATTTCAGACGGTGTAGGGTGACTTGTAAGAGTTACTTTAAGAGGAAAGGTCAACTAAGACTATGAGTCTACTGTAAATGCAAAACCTCCATGTTCTCCATGTTGTTGGCCCCATGCACCTCGTCATTCTGTTCTGCCTTCCCCATGTGTCGCTGCCCAGACCCCCGGCCATCTGTACTTCTGTTTCCCCCCCGCCTGTGCCTGCCCACACCTCAGAGTGATGAGGTGTGGGCAGGCACAGCTCATCACTCTGAGGCCCCCCCCCCCCCCCCCTACACTATGGATGGACCTTTAATAATGCACAGGCTTCCTTGGCTGACCCACACCAGCTAATGTGTATCCAGTGGCATCACATGTTCGTGGCGGCACAAAGTATATCACAGACATTATACAGAGGCCTTAATTACTCGGGGACATGAAATGTATTCTAAACATGGGCTTTGATCACAGCAGGAGGAGGGACGCTGGGAGCAACAGCAGCAAGGGGAGGTGATCAGGCCCGCAAAGAAAGAGTCTAGGGTACAAAGTCCCTCCTTCCTTCCCTCATTCTCTTTCTCTCTCTCACTCTCTCTTGCTCTCTCTTGCTCTCGCTCCCACTCTCCCTCGCTTCACAACAAAATGAAAAGGGCTGCTATGAGATCAGATTGAGTGTGGGGTTACAGGATAACAGATTTGAACAAAAACTTTCTCTATTAAGATGCCTTTGGTTCTATGATGGAGAACATTGAGGTAGAGTGGAAATGCCGGGGGAATGTTAGAAAAGCGGTCGGATGAAGATTAAGGCTTTGCTTCGTAACATGCACACGTTACAAACAACCCTATAAAAAAGAGGATTTACGTTTTAGCACTTTACTTTTTCTCAGTCTGGTATTGATTTTTGGCCGCACATTCTCGTTTGAGAAATTTTGTAGGGCATTAGGATCAGGTTCAAAACGGCTGTGCCAGTGAGAAGCTTGGAACCGTGTTCTTTTTGCGTAAAAAAATAAAAACCTTTTAGCAGTTAACTGACAGTTCAGTCAGAGGGTTTTCCGTTGTAACCACCATTTGCACTTGAATGACCAAAACCGCCACTAATGCCCATCAAGGGCCAAACGCCCATCCGAGTTGAAAGGAAAACTAAAAGCTGTAATAGCATTTAAATTGTGGAACATTATACATGCTCCACTTCCCACGGCTGCTTTTTTTTTACATTCACCACAGGCCCCATCCCAAAGACCCATCACGGGACCATCAGAGCTCATCCTACTACTGTACCATACCTTCACTGTGGCTCTTCCATCTTTTGCTTCAACATACGACTTTTAGACGTCACTTTTTCAAAACTCCTTTTTCTCTTTTCTCTCATCATTGACTTTACTAGCATGTGGGGGGCACTAACACACACAAACACAGTTCAGCAGTTGAGAAGGCACCATGCAGTTAGGCGTAGGAGTGATATAAGAAGACGTTTCAAATCATCTTTTCAAATAATGTCATACTTAAGTTATTGCATTGAATCAAAACTCTCTTTGTGCATGTGTAAATCATGGATACCAGCACAGCATCGGCTCCACGTTCAAAATACTCTCAATACTGAAGATTTCTTCTGCCATTGTTGTCCATCACTCTGATTATTTTTTTCATTATATGAGGCAGAAACGTAAGACTCCGACAAAGAGGACTTAGCCAATAAGAACAGTATTGGCTAAGGAGGTTGAGCAGGGTATCTGGCAACCGGAAAGTTGTTTGTTTGGGCGGTCCCTGAGCAAGACACCTAACCCCAACGTCCTCCTGAAAGGCTGGCTGTTGCGTTGCATGGATGTCATCGCCGTCTCTGTATTAATGAGTCTATGAGTGTATGAATGAACGGGTAAATGCGAGGCATACTTTAAAGCTCTTTGAGTGACCACTGTTTAGAAAAGCACTGTCTAAATGCAGTCCATTTATCCCCTAGCATTTAGCAGTAAACGGTAGTTTGGCTTCTCACTCGCAGACACTGTACTTGCCGCGAACTCAATACTTATGCAAGCGGGAGTCAGAGATGTAACCAGCGACCCTTTAGTTACCAAGGAAACAACAGACTGAGACTTGACACGATATGAGGCATGTATTTGGCATGAGAAACAACTTAAAGCCCTTCTCCAGTATTCATTTAATTTTCGAACTTTTGATTAATTTATGCATTTTGTTTGCTACTGCAATACATTATTGTAGTCACTGACAATTTTTGACAATTAATGGACTTCAGCAGCCCAAAGTCTGAATTGTCTATCTGTAGAAAAAGTAAACGTCAAGAGCCTGTGCTTACTCACTAAATTGTCATTAAAGTCGAATGGATCTTCAAACCTCCAAAAATACCCTCATCTCAGCCCTAACCTGGATCCCTTCTTCCAAACACTGCCAAAACTGTTAATGAAATAAACTGAACTGCTACTTCAATTGTTTAAATGGCATTAGCTAGCTAATTGAGACAAGTATTTAAACAGTCTGTAGTCTGTAGGTGATCTTTGAACTGTCATAATCATGAATCATTTCTGCTATCCGTCTTAGAATAGATAGTGGCACCCTATGGTAGGATATTCCGTTGTCCAGCTATAGGCTGCCCTATGATCTCCATTATGTGACAATGAGAATGGCTTTAGATTTGAGCATTGTTAAATGCTTGAAATGCATTGTTCAAATAAACAAAAATGGTCATACTGCACAGCACATTGTAATGAGTATCTAAGAGAAAGGGATAAAGAAGGAAAGAAATAAAAGCATTTGAAGTTTCCTCATATCCCTCCTGGCCAGTGCTAGCGTGCCAAATGTGATTAGCTTTCTTGGTAGTCAGTATATGCATTGTGACCCCTAATCCTAACCATCTGAATTCATATTCTGCTGCTCCTCTCCAGCTAACAGCAGTCCTCAGCAGCGAGTGATTAGAGTGTAAATACAAGAGAGGAAAAAGAAAGTTAGGGACAAGGAATTGTAATCTGAGTCTTTTATACACTGGGACTGAAGGTTTAATAATTACTATTCAGGAAAAGTATAATAATAATATTGTTATAATATTATTATTGTTTAATATTGATTCACTACATTTCTGTTTTGTCTTAGGACAGTGCACAGTGTATTTCCAATAGATCATACCGTGTTTTGTTCTGTGAAGCATCCACAGTGTGTACGCTCACATATGTGTATTCCTAACCTAAAGAATACGACTACTACACACAAGATGGACCAAAACATTATTAGACATGGCTACATTCTAAATACATATATGACAGTTTTGTGTGTATGTGTGTGTGTGTGTGTGTGTGTGTGTGTGTGTGTGTGTGTGTGTGTGTGTGTGTGTCCGTGTCCACGTGTTCATATGTTTTTGTGTGTGTGTGTGTTAATATAAAAAAGAGAGTGGCAGAACGAAATAAGAAGGAAAATAAGTTGAGTAGGAAGGGGTGATAAGTAGAATAGATGAGCGAGTATAAGTGGTCCTCTGGCTAAATGTAGAACTCTGCGGTCAGGTCAGGGCTCTTCAGGAACACCCTTGCTGTGACTCAACTTTGCTCCTTACTTCATCGTGTTGCCCATAAGCTGCAAAATTTATGAACGTACGTCATTGCAAGCATCCTTCTCGCCGGGCCTGTTTGAATTAATGATGGCCCCAAATGTAAGCCTGTGTGCCAATGCGTTGAGGTGTGTGTGCACGAGTCAGGCACGTTGGCTCTCGCGGGCTAGGATGGTTTAACGTTTTTGTGAGCCCGCCGAGGTGCATAAGTACCCGTTTTTCGCGTTTTAGTGTTAGAAATAGTTAAAGTTAACGTTAGTTTGTACAGGTGAATTTGCTTTTATGCAACTTTAAAAGTGAACACAACAGTGTGTCATAATGTTTGAGACAAGAGTTGCAATATTTCAAGATATGGGCTGGACCTTTTTATTTTTTCAGTTGAGATTAGTGTTGACAGTCTTCTTGCCTGACCTTCGCTTGGCTTTCTTTGTTTCTCCCTTTATGAAATATACTTTTGAAGGTTGCACATTTAACACTGTTGCACTCTTGCCAGTAGCACACTCACACACATACACACACACACACACACACACACACTCACACACACACACACACAAACACAGTAATCTGTAAATAAGCACTTTTAGCTCCAGGAGTTCAGATTTTTCCATTCCTATCCACCGCTGAGCTCATGAAAAACAGAATCAGAGTTCTTGTGTAAAAAAAAGAAACCGACAGACATAATTTGACAACGATCAATTTCAAAATATTTTTGAGCGAAAATGCTTTGCTGCTGACACCATTAGACAGGCAGGTGGCGAAGGAGAGGTGAAGGGATGTGTCACAAAGGAGACGGCTAGCGATATGGAAGGAGCAGGACTGACAGACAGATAGACTGACAAGCGAGAAAATAGACAGATATAGGTGATCATAAAAAAAGTGAAAGAGGCAGACTTGAGTTGAGAAGCAGAACGATGCCAGACGCAGACCTAGAGAGAAAAACACAATGATAAGAAGGAAAGGACAGGGACGCTGTCTCAGGCATACTGACAAAACTCTGGCTTCGTTGCCCCATCTGCACTGGAGTACAATACAAAAATATACAAAAACAGTAGGGGTGACCTGTGTCCTTCACACTTTCTATTCCATCACTTGGTAAATTTGTGTGTGCATCCGTCTGTGTGAGATTTATCAAACACTTGAAACAAAATGGCAACTGCCAATTGCTGACCAAACTCCCCATCTGCTGTCTTCATTTAGTCAAGGAATGCTAATGGCGTTTGCCGTACTTGAAATAATGGCTAGCTAGATCTTTTTGTTTTAAGCAAATTCCCTTTAACGGCTACGTGACATTCTGCACGAGTTGAGTTTAAATATACTTCAGAAAAGAAACACAAACACAAACAAGGGTGTGTCTGAACTGTGAACATGATTGTGTGTTAGAATCTAATTTAATCTTGCCATTTAATAACCAAAATGAAGAATAGTGGAGATGCACATCTCAGTTCTGTGGTCAGTGTTGGGTCTGGTCTTCAGGATCTCTCCACTTCACAGCCTCACAAGCGTTATCTCCTTCTGGCAATACTTTCCAGGGGCCTCTTTTAAAAACCACAATGGGGTTGGAGTGTGGCAAATGCCCAGATGCATCACGTCTTAGTTGGTACGTACCCGGGTTGAGACGCGCCCCCCTCCTCCCTCCATCTGTCCCTCCCGTCCGGTGCCCGACCGCCACGCAACGCTCAGAGAACTCCCTTCTTCTGCTCCCATCCCATAATACACACAGTGGCTGTTTTCCTTTGTTGTTGCCTCGCTCACTATAAAAGATGAAGCCGTTCTCAGGAAGGGTGTTTGATTTCATTCCATGATCCGGAGACCCTATATTCAAAGAGAAATTGTCTACATTTGAAGTGTACTCAAAATCAAGAAGAAAGGAAAAGAGAAAGTGTTAAATCATTCTTGCCACACCGAGTGACCCCTGAATGGCACACAGCCTGATCTTAAATGAGGGTTTCAATCAATTGTCGGCATGTGTAGAGTGCTTTTCTGTTCCTTCTGACTACTTAAAACACTTTACATGTTAATTTCACAGACATTTTCTTTCTCCACAGGGACTTACCAGACAGGTATAGAACAATGAAAGTGCATTCTGAGATAGACCTTGATCCTGTCTGTCACATGGACTTATGGCTCAAGTCCGGCATGCAAGGAGCCCACTCGCTCTCATGGCTGAATCAATGTTCACTCCATCCAGGGATTTAGGCAGGATTTCTGATGGACTTTGGGATTTAACCAGAGTTGCTCACCTTCCTTTGTTCTGGCCACTTTAATTAGTCCTACTAATTGCAGCATCTCTTATTAGAGTCACTGGGCCCTTTCATATTGTGTTTAATTATCTGATAGACTTATACATGAAAAGAAAAAATAACATGTGAGTTTGGACATGAAATCACTGATCCATCTAAAATAACATTAACATTTGAACACATCTGAATGTGGATTTGTAGCAGAGAGCAGAATACATAATCATACTTTTCCAATCCACACCGTTTTTTTAAGCATGTGCTACAGATTTCAAAAAATCCCACGCCAGGACTTAACTGGAATCATGAATAATGTATCAATGTTATGCTCCATTCTCCAGAGGATTTGCAGCATTCTAGATCTCTACCCCCCCCCCCCCCCTCCCCTCCAATCTACAGGACGCGGCTGGCAGCTTCTCCATGAAATGTGCATGGCTTCACCCCACACAACAAGCCTCCGCTTGCCCTAGCATGATTAGACCAAGACACACACACACAAAGACAGGTGCAAAGAATCACACAGGCACACGCACACACACACACACACACACACAGTGTCTGATCACAATGAAATTAATTGCAAAGCAGAAGTACCTCACAAAGTTTGTGTTTACAGCTTCTTGACATTACATTACGTAATCGGCTCACATGACGGACGCTTGATGGATGTTTGTTGAAGTCCTGGTATGACATTGTGATACTGCACAACGTATGACAAAATACTGAAAACAATGACAAAGTTAGTGCTACAGCAATCAACAAACTTCTAGCAGCTTAGGATAGAAAAATGTCCTGCAGGCCCTCCATTTCTGTTCTTCCTCCAGTTTCATGTTAACTTTGTTCTTTGTCATCAAACCTTATTCAGTTCAATTTGGCGGTCTGTGCTCTTTTAGCACTTATTTTCCCGAGGTGTTCCGCCGTGCTCCTCTGATCTCAAATATGTCAACAAGTGAACACGGCCGGGAGGAGGACCGGGGAGGGAGGCTGAATAAGAGGGAGGACACACACACACACACACACACACACACATACACAGTGTATACATTTATGGACAAAAATGCTGCCACTATGAACACTTGGGACCAAATTTCAGCAATTGATTTGTTTTGGACGCTGACACTGTAGCATTCAGTGAGCACAATGGGGGGGGGGGGTATTGGGGGGGGATTTTGTGAGACCATTCTGTTATGCAAAGCACAACACTATGAAATTTATTTGTTATAGAAGTCGGAGTGTTGGATGCAATTAATTAAGAAGAGTGGGAGAGAGGTGAAAGTGAGACGACGGATTACGGCAAGATCATCTGAACTTGACATTGAAGGGCAAACAGCTCCTCTGGCTGTCAGTGTGTGTGGGTGTGTGTGTGTGTGTGTGTGTGTGTGTGTGTGTGTGTGTGTGTGTGTGTGTGTGTGTGTGTGTGTGTGTGTGTGTGTGTGTGTGTGTGCGAGAGTGTGTCTGTCTGTTTATCTCAGCAGTAGCAGACGAATAAATAATAACTGGTGGGAGAAAAATTACAGATGCATTGATCAATTTATATTGATCTCTATTCTGCTAGGAGGACCACCGTTGCTATGGGCGTTTAATCAAACGTCAGATGATACATTTGTGGGCGCTCGCTCGTACATGTGTTTGAATACGTCTGCAGGTCTGCAAGCTGAGTCTGTATAACAGCTAATGCTACCGCCGCTCCTCTCATTGATGGTAACACAAACAGAAGCGCTGTGCATTTTCATCATAGCATGCTGTATTTCGATTGGCTACACTCCTCATCCTCACTGTCAAAGCACACCATATGGAACCCCCTGTATGTTGTCTTTTTCTGCGTGTACTTGTCTCTTTATGTTTGGATCGTTGTTTTTTAGGTTTATTCCTATTTCTTGGTTGGGACAGGAATCTGTGCATTACATGACACTGTATACTCAAGTGTTTGCTATATTTGTTCCTTAGTATTCCTCACCATTCAATTAGAGCCATGATATGAATGCTTGAATGCGTGATGCTACCTACCGTAGCTTTGTTTGGGTATCCAATGTTTAATTTTGGTGAGTGAGTCATCAGATATTTCTTAATACATATATATATATATATATATATATATATATATATATTCAATCTATTGTGATAATATGTTTTACAAGTCTTACTCATGCATATCTATTATAGAACTGTCTGGTAAAATGTCCAAGGGTCTGGTGGCTTTCTGCATGTGCCAGATGCAGTGGAAGACCAGACACAGATGGCCCACCAGGAAGTTTGTTTACCAGCCGTGTCGTGATGTTGATATGCTTTAGTTTAACAAGCGGCTGGCAGGGGTTCTGATAATATCGAGTTTTGTTTCGTAGACAGAAAAGTATTTCATAAGGAGAGAGATAAACTGAGAGCGAGAGAGAAAGATACAGAGAGAGATACAGAGATACAGAGAGACAGAGATAGAAAGATACAGAAATACAGAGAGATAAAGAGTGAGAAAGACAGAGAGAGAGATATAGAGAGATAAAGAAAGAGAGAGAGAGATAAAGAGAGAGAGAGACAGCGAGAGGGAAAGACACAGATCAATAGAGAGAGAGAGAGATACAGAGAGAGACAGAGAGAGAGAGAGAGAGAGAGAGAGAGAGACTCTGAACAGGAGACAGAGCAAGTAACTGTATACCCCAGAAACCATCAGCGGCTCCAAAACGAGGGATGAGGGATAAGATGTAAGATAAAATTGCTCCCCTCACATTGCACAGTGCACTGCGGAGAACAATGCACAAAAACAATCATCAAATCCCCCAAAGAAAAGGTAATAGATGGAAGGCCCGTCGTTTGTTTCTCTCCTCCAAGTGGAATTTGATTCGGGATTTTCCACTCTGGTGAACACAGCACGCTGAAAACAATCCCATTAACCCTCTTGCAAATGATCTTCAGACAGTACAGGCATCTTTACTGGCATGCAACTCAAAACACACCTGAAGGGACTGTAATAGCAATTTGCCATTTGAAAGGTTGTGGAAAGTTATGGAGAAATATTAAACCTGCACTATGTACATTTTTCTCATTAGCAGCCTCTGGTGGCTTGAGTTCATAGCTTCGGTTATAGCCTTATCCTTTACAAAAGAAAATGAATCGCTGTTTATGAATGAGAATTTCTGAAACAGAACATAATGATTTATGGAGAAAATATTCAGAATGGATTATCTTGTGGATAGGTAAAGATTAGTTACTTTTGAGTTGGTGTCTTTCAATGCATAAATGTTTTGGATCATGTGTGCAAACATTCATTCAATGATTTAGTTTGCTTTGATTTGTTTTTCCCTGTGACCTCTGGCATAGTCTTGTTGCACGACAAATGTGATTGCAATCTCTTTCTTTCTCGTTTTACGTTGAAATGCATGGCATGGGGGAAGCAGAGGAGGCTGTGATTGATGATTCACAGGATCTTTGAAGAGGAGGATTTACTTTGAAAAGTTCTGTTCTAACCCACAGGGATTTCCTGCTTGCATGTGCATTTTATTTTGTTTATGTCTTTTTGTTTTTGGACAGTGGAGTTCAAAACAAGCACTCGCTGGAAATAGAAAGTGTTTGTCCATGTAGCAATGAGTAATTATTATATATTTCATTTTTATTATATGAATGCCATAACAGGAAATTAGAGATTGGTGCAGGCTGTTTACTAGAAGAACTCACACGATTGCTTCCTTCACTGAAAAGCTTTTCATTCGCCCTCGGTTTGCCTGAATAAATAACCAAAGCGGTGGAAGTCCGTTCAGACTGCAGCAAGTCATGTATCTTTTAGCCACAATATATATGAGAGGTCAATGCTGCCTGGCTTTGCACCAATACTTCACAGCCCTTAAGCGGTCACCCTGCCCCTGGGCTTGTTGAATTAGCTCATTAACCTTTCACAGCCAGAGGTGAAGGAATCATTTACAGGTAATGCAATTTCAAAGACCTCAGAAGGGGAGGAAGAGAGAATGTGGTGAGAAAATGCAGCCTGAAGTTGATCAGGCTTCTATCCATTGGTCCGTCAGTCTGTCTGTCTGTCTGTCTGTCTGTCTGTCTGTCTGTCTGTCTGTCTTTCTGTCTGTCTGTCTCTGTCTGTCCATCTGGCTGACTGTACTGTTAATACATATATATATATATATATATATATATATATACACCATGCATTGCATGTGTGTGTATGTCTGTCTGTCTGCGCATGTCTGAGTGCTTTGACTGTGTGGCTTGATTGACAGGTAAGGTGAACTCTAAAGGCAAAGGCTGCTTAACACCAAGACCTCCCACCGCTGTCAGTGTGATGGATGTCAGTCCCTCCCCCGCACAACGGCACAGGGAAGGCCTTTAGGGGGTGGGGGGAGGGGCTGCAATTGAAAGGTGAAACGGTTTGAGGAGGAGGAGAAAGGAGGTAGGAGGAGGAGGGAATGTAGGTTATTAATGAATGGGATCCAGCGGAAATGACTAAGTATGTAAATATTAATGTGATGCGTGTGTCTGTGTGTGTGTGTGTGCGTGTGTGTGTGTGTGTGTGTGTGTGTGTGTGTGTGTGTGTGTGTGTGTGTGTGTGTGTGTGTGTGTGTGTGTGTGTGTGTGTGTGTGTGTTGTTATAATGACCGTTAGAGTAGAGAAGGAGAAGGAGACCCCACATCTCCAGAGAAACTAATGCCATCTGAATAAGGTGGTGGACACACACAATTCCCGGGCTAATTGAGGCTAGCAGGGCAAGAACTCCATGGTTCAGTGTCCGCTATTGATAATCCAGTGAGGGCTGTTTTCGTGTCAACAAGATCTGAGACTTTCTGAACGTTGTGCAATAATCGTTCTCACCCTTGCATGCTCAGGACAATCCTTTGGTTTGTATCATTGCAGTACACATCTTTTTATGTACTGCATGTCACAAAGAAGATCATAAATGCTTTTGTTTCCCATTGGCAGCCTCCAGTCCACATATGAGCTGCAAAATACAGTGGTTCTAATTAGGATTCACAGCACGGTTTTACCCCCTATTCACACCTCGCCCCCCCCCCCCCCCACCACCCGGCACCCTGCTGTCGGGTCTCTGTGTGTTCTAATGCCAGGGAACACAGGGAATGGCACTTCAGAGGGACATTCACTGTTTGTTTTACTTAAACACAAGCTTCTCTCCATATTGGCAAAGTTGAAACAGGTTAAAACCGGGACTGCCAGGGAGACAAGAGCACAACATCATTTGTGTGTGTGTGTGTGTGTGTGTGTGTGTGTGTGTGTGTGTGTGTGTGTGTGTGTGTGTGTGTGTGTGTGTGTGTGTGTGTGTGTGTGTGTGTGTGTGTGTGTGTGTGTGTGTGTGTGTGTGTGTGTGTGTGTGTGTGTGAGGGTATGAAATCATTTTTTGGGGGTCTTAAAGCTTTGACTGAAAAATAAAAGACAAAACTCAACACAAGAGGAAGATACTGGAGGTTCCAAACTGTTTAAACATGTATGTCTAATTTCTTCCAAGAAGGGATAATTCTTGGAAATGAGCAATTATTAAAATGTGAGCAATATCGTGCTGTCTTTATCCTCATCGTATATTGCATATATTCTTTCTGATAACAAACAATGCTCGTCACGTTGCCTCTGAGGCCGCTGTATAAAAACAGAAGAAACAGACTTGGTGCTTGCTTACAAAGTTCATCACCACGTCCTGCTTCCCCCTTCGTTGTCTCCGAATCAAAACAACGTTAGTGGAGCACAAGCAGCGAGCGCGCCCTGCCTGAACTGCTATCCCTCTTGTAGCAAACAATCACGGTGGTAAAACCGGGTTGACAGAGAGGTTCAACTTTCGCAGGTAGCTGCCAAAGTCTATAATAACCGCTCATAACTCCAAACGGGGCACTTGGAGGTCTCGGTCTATAGTGTTTTGGTGCGACTGCAGCCCCTGTCTCCCGGGGCCCCTCTGGCTACCAAAGTGCTCTAAACACATCAGAGAGGCAGCTGCACTTCAGCTTGTTGCTAGGCAACTACTGAATGTGTTCCTCCAAACATGCAATGTCAGTTCTTTGTTTTTTTTGTGCGTTGGAAGATGCAAACTTCTTACGAGTAGATACTGTATTTTGGCTCTGCATTGACATAAATAATGTAGCATTCTTTAAGAGCCGAGGCATGCAGAGATGTGCCTCCCTGTGTTGTTGGAAAACATTACAGTTTTAAATATCTCAAAATACTCACAAATCCGAATCCGAGGCTTTTTCTTAAGCTCAAATATAAAACGTCATAATCCGAGAGGGAAAATGTGGTAGCCATAGCAGAAAGGATACCGGAGTAGTTGAAATAGAAAATAGATTAAATAACAATTACGATTAAAACAAAACATGTCTACACTCCTTTAGTACAGGAACGTTTTCAGATCAGATATGTATTAGCCCTGTGTTGTTATTATTGTCATGTTGTAAACATACGGTAGACATCATGGGGGCCTGTGTTAGCAGAGCAACTGATGCATGTAAATAAGCAGGGCACAGGTCATGGTGGCAGGATTACATATTGAACGAATGATGGGGGGAAAAACTCATCCGGCCCCCTCACTCACTTTGCTCACCACAGAAGGTCAACAACAGTGGCTGTGTTGTGACTTCTATCTGTATCTCTTTCTCTGTCACTGCCTTTCTTCTCCCTAGTCTCTCTCTCTCTCTCTCTCTCTCTCTCTCTCTCCTCTCTCTCTCTCTCTCTCTCTCTCTCTCTCTCTCTCTCTCTCTCTCTCTCTCTCTCTCTCTCTCTCTCTCTCTCTCTCTCTCTCTCTCTCTCTCTCTCTCTCTGTGTCTCTCTCTCTGTGTCCCACTCCAATGTGATTAGAAGAGCCTAGAGCCACTGCTGCCACAGAGCGGGCGCAGTCGAGTCTGTCCCAAAAGTAATAGCTTCTTCTTCTCAACTTAATTAAAAAACTCCCTCTGCCTTCCATGTAAGAGGGAGAATACTGATGGACTGATTGCAAGTCATGTGCTGAGTGTGAGTGTGTGTGTGTGTGTGTGCGTGCGTGCGTGTGTGTGTGTGTTTGTGGGGGGGGGGGGGTATTTTATACGTTCAAATTAACGTATAAAATATAAACGTAGGAAATTTATTCTTGAAATTAAAATGCTTTTTGCCAAGAAACTTTTTGTCAATTTTAAAATGTTGATATTAGATATGATTAAATGTCATTGTTTATATAAAGAGAATTGCAAGAAATGTCCTTTTGGTGTATTCTCAACCTTGTCTCGTATCACTAAAAGGTGTCTTATACGGGATACGCTTCACACAATTGATTGGGGTAAATCTCTGCTACATTATATCTAGTATATTGGCCAACTCTACCATGTTCAGCTGGAAATGGTGGAGACAGATTGCACATTGAGAGTATGTAGAATGAGCTTTGACTGCTTGCATTTTCAAATATTTGAAAGAAGCTGGCGGACTAATGAGAGTAAACCCATTTTTTTGTATCAGAAACGCTAACTTTAAACACCACAAATATGGTGTTTAGACTAATTTGGGTCAGACAATGAAAGCATTTCCATTACGGTTAAATGTAGTGTTTTCTCATGAACACTGTGAACCAACTCATACACATAATTGCTTAAATAGTTAATGTGTAAGCATTTATGTGTACTTATTGGTCGTGGACAAACCATAGAAATAACAAATAACTAGATTTATATTCGGTTTAGCAAAAAATCCAAGAAATAGAGATGATCCTCTGCAGCCACCATCCACAATCTGCACTGTTTACCATCAGTACGAATGACAGCTCCTGCAGACAGCTATCCCTATGAATGTAATTTATGAGTGGATTTATCTGCTGTGTAACGGCGTGCCTTACGGCTGGGATCATGTCTGAAGCGAACCATGGTTCATTTGTCCATGGCCGGAGGCATCTCTTCCATAGGATCTGTACGGTGCACTGACCAGACTGTAGGGTCCAGGGTGACTTTACCGACATCCGATAGGAATACCAGGTCTATGTGCAATGAACAAGAACTTGTGTGTATATGTGTGTGTTTGTGTGTCAGTTCTCACACAAACGCACATTCCAATTAGTGGGCAATTGTGTGGAGAACTGTAGGTACCAGGAGCCTTGTGTTGACACACAGTATTCCAGATGGAGGGGCACTTAGCTTATTGTGCTTTGTTATGTTTCTGTGTATATATGTGTGTGTGCGCGTGATTATGTGTGTGTATGTGTCTGTGTGTGTGTTTATGTGTGTGTTTATGTGTGTGTGTGTGTGTGTGTGTGTGTGTGTGTGTGTGTGTGTGTGTGTGTGTGTGTGTGTGTATGTGTGTGTATTTGTTGTGTGTGTGTGGGGTTATGTGTGAGTTTCGTGGGCCTGTTCACAGACATCCATCAGTAGCACACAGCACCAGGCCAAGTATCTGCAATGCAGTCTCCGCCACGGCCATGCACTGCTGCATCCTCACAAAGCTCTGTGACACTGACAAACTCACACACACACAAACACACACACATCACACAGAACATAACAAAGGCTGTGGTCTAAAGCATTAGGGCCACTCCTTCATATGAGCATCGACACACATACATCAACACACCGACACAAACACGCACACATACCAAATGATGTGTTTTGCTGTTAGATGCAGGGTCTGATTACACTAAAGCAGCTTCCTCCACCCTATATTTTCCCTCACTCTGCATCCCTCTGTCTATAATTTCTTCCTTTCTTCCTCCACTTGCCTTGCTGAACCCTGTCGCCCTGCTCCGTCGATCGATGGAATACAGGACTGAGCTGTGGATCCCCTGGAGGGGAGGCAGGAAGGCATAGCCCTGAAGGCACAAACACACACTGGCCCACTCACACCCACATGCACAAGGACACACATGCATACACACACATGCATGCATACGTATAGATGCATACATACAGTCGGCTGGTCAGAATATGCAGAAGGAATTTTTCCTGTAGGTAAGCAAAGAACAAATAATAACACACAACCTTCGGCTTGTGTGAATAAAGAACAATGAACCAGGACACAAACTTACTTATTTATGGAAAGTTACAATTAACCTCTTCTGAATAATATTAACTTTGATATCTGCAGAATAAATAATATTGAAGGAAATAAAAAAAAAACTTTCTAAACACATTCATGCAACTTTACATGCTATTGCAAGTGGTAGTGCTATTCAATTCAATTTAATTCAATTTTATTTGTATAGCCCTTAATCACCATTACAGTCTCAAAGGGCTTAACAGGCCAATTATTTATGACACCCCCCTATCAATACACACACACACACACACACACACACACACACACACACACACCTACACTTACACTTACACACATTCCCAGACAAACATACACACAAACACACACCACCGCTACACCTACACGAAAACGGACTCATACAAAATATGCGAGCACACAAACAAACACACACACAAACAAATAAACAAGCAGAGAAACCGCATAGGTTGTCTCTCCTGCTTATACTTTATTTTTGAATAGTTGGAAACACGTCATGTTCTTCCATACTCCTTTCAGAATGCCTTTGATGAATCGCTCCAGGAAGAAATCTTCCAGTTTACACTTTTCACCCTGATTTTAACCCTTCCCCGTCTGAAAACTTTCATGTTCCTGCAGCATTACATTTGGAGGTGCCCTGAAACGACAAAAGCAGGACTAAAAAGCGATTGCAATGGTTTGAGCAATCTCTACAGACCCAGTGGATTAGTGTCTTCCCTCCCCCCAAAGAGAAACACCTTTTGGGCTGCATATTTACTTCCATATTCTGCCTCGTATCAAACAATCCTATCCAAAGATCTTTTGGCCTTTTTGTTACCCAAGTTACAAGCTGTTCTCCTTTATCTTAGAAAACACTGTGGATGTGTGAAGGTGATTTGGTGGATGTTTATTGGACTGAGGGGTGGAGGAGGAGAGTTGTGCTGTTATCTTTATTGGATCATGCTGTGCAATAATGATATCTGCACACAGCCCAGCCAGAAGACCCCCCTGTCGGTGGTCCTCTAGCTAGACCGCCGCCATCTTAATCCCATTGGGGACCCCTGCCCCAGGCGGAGATAATGAGAATTTAACATTGAGGGAAAAAAGGTAATGCTTTGGAACCGATGGTGTTGTGCTGATAGTATTGTGTGTGTGTGTGTGTGTGTGTGTGTGTGTGTGTGTGTGTGTCTGTGTGTCTGTGTGTGTGTGTGTGTGTGTGTGTACGTGTATTTGTT
>NC_136935.1:19614169-19694169 GCF_949987615.1 Pollachius pollachius
CAGATATCTCTCTCTTTCATAGTTCTCTCTCTGTTTCTCATAGTTCTCTCTCATATTATGTAATTGGATTAAGGGACATTGATTAATGCATCTCAGGCAGAGTAGTTCCTCACCACTGACACATTTCCCAAGCATTCCTCTTTTTCACGCTTCAGACCTACTGCATATTATTTTAATGTTTTATTGGATTAGATCTACAAGTAGCTTGGAAACTCCAGAAGCAGACAGTAGGGAGTAAAATAAGATAGTACTTCATTGATTGCAGATGGGAACCGCTTCTATTCCTATTTATTTACTATGCTTTCTTTCACTTCCAAATATGATGTTAGACTCACATTCAGTGAGTGTGTTTCAACCACTATAAATAATGTATTATACCAAACACAAAATAAAATATAATAAAAAATATGGCATTTTCTATTCGAGGAACGCTGTTCTGCTGATTTGGTCTGAATGCTTCATGACCAATCACATAGCTAGTTCGGAACTACTACTTGATTTAATTTCTGTTTGTCATGTAAGTTTGTTTTAACATAATGAAATAATCATTGTTTAAATCCATGTAGAAAAAAATGCAGAATAAAACATTTGAATAAAATAAATACAACTAAATATATAAAAATAAATAAAAATAAGTATTGAATCCTCCTAATCTGGAATTGACTTAATGTGTAAATAATTGTGAATCATAGTTGTTACAATCACATTTAAATATGATTTAGTCTAGGTTTATGCAGAGGCTCAACTTTCAACAACATTATTTAACCAAACAGGTCTTGCAATCTCATTGGCCCTTCCTTTCTAACCTGACCTCACATGGCCACAACATTTCCTTACATGCCAATTATCAACACTGTTTCATATTACTAGCTACCCCCGGGGGCCAATCAGCAGCCTCCCCACACGCTATATATTATGCTCCTAATTAAGGAGCCGAGTGATGGATCAAAATGTCCTACCTCACCCACTCATTATAGCCAAACACGCTTGTTGCACATTTCTTCTGCCTCAAAATAGAAATTGAAATCTTGCAGGGCGGATAACCTTGGTTGACATTAATATTGTTCCCGTCTGAAACTTTATGTTGATTTGACATTTTCATCAACTTTTTTCCCTGTATTTTTCAGAAAAACATTTAAGGAAGATGTAATGTGACTCTAATGGCCATATTATTTATGAAAGCAGATATGTAATCACTTAAGCATGTCTTCTCTGCTTGCATGGCTTCTCCCGGATACATGTTCCAAACACCCTGCTGACAAATGGCTGGTGGGAACCTCTTAAAGCTTTCTCATTTTGCTTTTTCACCAAAAAGGCAAAAGCAATCAGCGCTGTGGTGTGGTGTTAATTGGAACATGGCTCTTCGTCATCGCTGGCTTTTTGATTTTTTCTACATTCTAAGTTATGCATTAATGTTTTAAACCTAAACTGCTTTCTCAAAACACCCCAAGGTGTTGGCCAACGAGTCTTCAAATATCACTTAATGTTAAAATTATTTTCACCCTTTGAATATAACATTCGTTAATAAGGACAAAAGTAGGATTGTCATATAATGAAGAATATTAAATGCACAGTCAAGACACATCACTATAACATTACTATTTATGTAATGAAATCATGTTTGTCATGTCTGTATTCGTTAGGGAAATCTACTGCTACAACTTCTCCATGTATTTGCTATGTTATTCCCATTTCACATATTGGGATATGTGACAACATATTGCTGTTTCTCTCATTCAATATGCATAACTTGCTACCAGTCAAATCAATATGTTTAGAGACCCATCTGCATTTTATGCAGAGAGGCAATACATCTGGGACAGTACAGTATATATTTATTCATACGGTTCTTTGACATGTTAAAACGGCACCGAAGTCCCAATTTGGTCCTCCTCATGATGAGTTTAGTAGACTGGGTGCACAGAGGCCCTAGTTGGACCATCACTGATGTGGCCCATCACCCTCATTATGGGTCTAATCCTGGTATGGAAGCACACCCATAATCAGTGTTATGAGCGCTAGCTGAACGCACCCTATGATGACACCCCTGTGAATCGCGTGTTTAGCGATGGTTTATGCCAGAGCTCTATGGATGATTCCTATAGTTTGTACATAAAGCGTGTTCAGACTCAGAGCGTACCAAAACACATCCCTGAGAGCGCCTTCATCCCGGGCCCGCCCTGATGTATCACCCGGGGGCGTCCGGCTCTCAAGTAACAGTGGCGGCTTCCGGGCCGTATTAATCACAGCGGGATACATCATTACAGGCTCACCATCCATCTTTTACTTGGGGACATCACAGGGTCTAAACAAACAATATCTTCAAGGTATTGTGTGTAGCCTGGTGTAGTTCCATGGTGCATTGTGGTGGGGGGGCAGCCAGCCGTGAGGATGGCACCTTGGGTTGTGAGTAATTGGCCGTTAGCCACTTAGTCTGTTCTGGAAACCTGCACGGTATATTTTATTTCGGGGCATTCATACAATGTGTTTTCTTTTCTGTTGTGCTAAGTGAAAAGCGTCTGTGGGTGATTACGCTGTTGTCTGAGGAGGTTCCTTGAAGAGAAGACAAATATCTTGTGAAAACAACGATTATTGTGTTAATCCTTTGAGTACTATGAACACAATTATTAAAACACGCTTGTTTTTCACTAAAAAGCTACACGCTGAATTCATTCATTAGTTTTCTCTGTTGAACAATTACAAATTTGATTTCCATGCTGAGTACCGCACACATTTACTAGTTAAATGGAGGACTTGATTTGTTGTGTTTGGTGTGTTCTGTGTTGACTGTTATTGCTAGATTAGAGAAGCCAGACAGAGACAGATGATTCTAATGAAGCGTGACGAGTGAAAGGCTAGTCTGGTATAGTAAGATCAATTTCTGTTGTCAGAAGGCCTGATTATAGAAGACACACTATGTTCATATAGGTTCCTTAAACACAGACACACACATACACACACACAAAAATCCACATGCATGCATGTGCACGCACACACACACACAATTGCATGCACACATAAACACACACACACACACACCCACAGAAACACACACACGCACACACACACACAGACACACACACACACACACGCACACACACGTCACACGTGCATTCATGCACACATACACATAAACACACACACACACACACACGCATAAATATACACAAAAACACACACCCACACACTACCCGCTCATTGCTAATCTGTAGTCACAATGTCAAACACTAAATCAAACATTTATTTGACGATTCAGTCCTTATTCAGAATTTTAATTTTGTTTACCAAATAAATTGAAGCCAAAGTCCCGTGCATGTGTGTCGATGTGCTTTACAAATGAACCAGATGGTGTTTTTTTGTTAGACTGTGATGTATGTACGTACCGTTGACAGGGATGTTGTAGCTAACGCTACAGTCCTGTGTGTGTTGTTATCACAGCCTCTCCCACCGTGCCACCTCTGCGGTCGGAGCACTTCAAGCCGTGCCACGAGCGGGACCTGACCTATTGTCTGAACAGCGGCGAGTGCTTCGTCATCGAGACGCTCAGCGGCCCTCACAAGCACTGCAAGTAAGTGACTCCTGCTCCACTCTCTCCGCTGTGATGCTACGATGTGGCTGCCATCGCTGGGACTTTGTGTTGAAAAGATCTGACGCCAACGTATCTGGTGCTCCTGTGTGATTGTATCGATAACATTGTTGAATAACGTGTAGTGTGCCCTTCCCCTCCTCTTTCAGTGAGGAGGTATTGTTGTTGTGCAATTAAACTGTTTTTGCTTTGCTTTGCGTCGCCCTCTATCCACCGCTGCCAAATCATGGTTTTGGTCTTCTATAAATTTTCCTTTTCGGTATTACTCTGATAATATCGTATTTAATAATAGTGATCAGGATGTTGAAAGGTTAGGGAAATTAGTACCTCAGTCACTCTTAGGCCTTCTGGCAAATATCATCTTTTGTGAATGCCGAAATCAATTATTGGCAGATCGGAATGTATTTTGAGAAATTGTTCAGTATTTTCTCTTTTGAAATTACTGACTCAAACGCTGACATTTGTATCTATTTTTCATGTTGTTGAATATTATATTCCTCAACAAACAGTGCATTTGGATTATGGTTGACTGAAGCCAGCTGGAGGTAGGCTAGGCTGGGTGGGTCTTAATGACTTTCTGTCATTAAGACTGTAGCCTAGGCTGTAGCCTATTTTGTGAATAAGGGAATTTTGTTCCACGGTACACTTTTGCTCTTATATTTGGCTGATATGACAAATAGTCGGTTATGGTGAGGCTGTGTGAGGCTTGTGTTGGTTGCATGCCCCAATTAAAGTAGTTGGGTCCTTCTTGTTTACCCTAATTTTGTACTTTCTCAGAACAAAAAACATTTACAACCACAAAATAACACAATAGCTACAAGCGATTGCAATGAATAGAAGTGCAAATTACACAAAAGACAGTTAAATGGGAATAGTAGTTTGATGAAAATAATTTACGCCAATCCCTCGGTAACAGGTAGGATATGTATGTTTTGGCTGATAATTGTAGCGTCGTCATCGTGGCTGCAGGGCAAAGAATTGTAACGGTGGCTTATTCAATCGGTTGTGTTGATCACATGTTCCGCCCCTTTCTTATTCACCCTGCTGCTCGTGTGTGTGTCAGTGTGTGTATCTGTCTGAGTTTTGCATCTGTATTTGTGTATGTGTTAGGCATATGTACAGTGTGTGTGTGTCTTGGTTGTCCTAGATTTGAGGATAGAGCTGGTAGGCACGAGGACTGGTAAAATCTAGGGCTCTTTACTAATTAGGTCCCGAACTGCCGGCTTCAAGACACAAACCTCAGGACTTCCATACAACCCATACAAAAAGACTGCTCCTCTTCCCCCAGGAAGCAGAGTTTGTCTGTGTGTGCACATTTGTTTGTGTGCATGCACTTGTGTGTGTGAGAAACTGAGAAAGAGAAAATATGGAATGAAATGTAAAGAGAAAGAAATTAACATTTTCAAGTTTTTATGTGCTCATAATTTGACATGCAGTCAAGCAGACGCTGACGCAATAACATGGTTGTAAATGCAAGGATGATATTCCATCTCCACCCAAAAAATATACAAACACTCACACCACCCACAAGCACACACACACACACACACACACATGCACACACACACACACACACACACACACACACACACACACACACACACACACACGGTCGCCAACATCAAAGAGTGTGCTGCACAGCCGTTTCCTGTGTGCTCTGCATAATCCAGCAGTCAAAAGTCAGAGCGAGTCCACGACAGCCAGACACTCCAGTTTACCCCGTCTACACTTCCTGATAAGGATAGGAATGGGAGTACCCCGGGCAAGAGAGCTCTAGAAAGTATGCGAAAGGAAAGGAGAGAGAGGGAGAGAGAGTGACTGTGAGAGAGTGACCTAGACACAGAGAGGAATACAACATTTTCATGTAAATGTTGTGTCATTAAATTTCATTTAATTGTTAATATATATAACAGTATCCGTATAATATAAGGGTATTGTGCTTTTTATGTTAGCTGCTGTAAAGCGTTCATTTCCCCGTAGAGATTAATATACTACCAGTCTCTATTGGTTTAATATAGGCGGACGCAGCGGACCGACGGACTGGAAATCTAATCTATTTAAGATATTGGCCCTTTTTAAATGACAGAATTATCTAAATTCTAACCCTGAATCAAGATAGTATCTCGATCAAAGTTGTTTCAAACATCGGGGCAGTTTCTAAGAGACCCTTGTTTGAACACGCACATACAGGCAGCCGGTGACCACAACCGCAGAAACAATAGGAGCAAACAGTTAACATTGCACTGAAACTTGTTTCACGATAGATTTCCTAGGAAAGGATAGGAATGATAAAATGGAAATAAAGTGTGCATAGCACAGCACAGTTCTGGACGTTTTGAAGACATTTACATACAACATCCCCATTTCAGAAGGGGCTGACCGGTGATGTTAGAGCCAAGCACGAACCGGGGCCATAATCCGGCTGAACGAGAACGTATGGCTCGTCTGTCTGGATTGAATGTGGTGTGCACGACCTCCGGGGGCGATTCTCAAAACGACATCTGCATCTCGCCGACAACCATTCCATCTGTTTTGACAAACACAACCTCTCAGTAGAGTGAGCTCACATCCATTTTTCAATTCGGAGATTGAAAGGGCTTCTGCCAACGGGGGCCTTGAAACCGCAGAAGGGCTACATTTGTTAACAGCGTTGGACATGCTAATTAATAATTAATTTACATTGAAGTTTGGAAATTCGGTTTTTCTTAAGTTAACAACTCAATGTTTGACAAGAATGTAATTGTTCCTCTTTAAATGCTATTTTTAAGCATAATTCAATCTGTCCTTAGTTAATCTGTCCATACTTAAAAATTGTGAAAAACTACATAAAAATCCTTCCATTGACAAACCCTGAAACCCAATCTGTCCTTCTCAACAACATAATGACAAACTTCACCAAAGGCATGGGACAGTGTGATTCAATTTGTGTTCACAACAAACTGAGATGCATCAGGCTACAAAACACTGTGATCAATCCCAGCTGTGGGGCTGCCATTAACCATTAACACATTATTTCCACAATTCTTTATTCTGCAGGTGAAAACTTCTATCCAACTAAAGAATCCAGTGATTCTGTCCATGCTATTAACAGTGATTCCCTATGTCCCTCTGAGATAACTCTTTTCCACTTAGCTCCGTTAGCTTCCTGGGGGGGCATGTAGTCCGCCATCATTGTGGATGTCGCTCTTAGACGCCGAGGGCTAGCCAATCACTAAAGCTAGAGGGTCGAGGGGTGGGGCGATGACGTCATCGTTGGCGTTTCAGGCGTCCACACGAATCCTAACACGAAACCGCATCGTTCCAGATTTAGTTGAAACCACCCTGGGACATGGTTTCAGAATAGTGCGGTTTCGGGCACCTCCATTTCCCTTCTTATTCTCCAGCCCTCCTCTCATTCTTCTGCTGTACACGCACACACATACACACACACACACACACACACACACACACACACACACACACACACACAAACACGCACACACAGTGAACATTGCTTTGGGCTCCATACTTTGCCATTGAGTCATTAGCGTTCAGCTAACCAGAAAATTAGTCAGTATGCTAAGATAACAATTTCCCGAACATGGCAAGAAGCCAATGCGTTCGGCTATAAATTTATGTGGCAGTAAATTTGATTAATTATTTTGCAGTAAATTTGATGAATTACTATTTCAATATAGCACGATCTCACCCATTGTAACTGAACGCTGTAAGCAAGAGATTTCAACTGGAAATTTACCGGTTCATTGGCGTTTCCTTTCATTATTTTTTTTCCCTCTTAAAGCACCCTATCCTTATTTCCCTGCTGCCGATACGGTATACCGTGTTGATGTATATATAGGTGTGTGTCTGTGTGTGTGTGTGTGTGTGTGTGTGTGTTGAATTGTTTCCTGTCGATACCTAAGACACACTATTCCCTAATTGTGTGAAGCAGTGAGCAGCGACCCGGGGATGGGGGGGCTACCTCCACTTCTTATCCCACCGGGTTTATTCCTGCTGTCTTCCGAGGCAGCAGGAATTTGATTTTCTTCAGCGTTTCTTTATTTGTTTATTATTTATTTCCTTGGAATCGGGCTGCTGAAGAACGGGAAGTGTGTGTTGTGTGTGTCTGTGTGCATCCCTGTGAGTGTATGTGTGTGTGTTTGTGTGTGTGTGTGTGTGTGTATGTGCGTGTGTGTGTGCGTGCATCCCTGTGAGTGTATGTGTGTGTGTGTGTTTGTGTGTGTAGGCATCCCTGCGTGTGTGTGGAGGGGCGAAGGGGGTACTGTGTGGTTGGTGGTGGCTCTGGGTGCGAAATGGAAAAGCTGAGATTCCCTCAAATCCCCTTTCCATTGGAAGCAGAATCTGACAGTATACGCACACACACACACACACACACACACACACACACACACACACACCCAAACACACATCAACAAACTCACAAGCAGATAAATTAATTTTTCAGGGCCGCCACTATCTCCCTTGAATGGGTAAACAATGGCCATGGATACACAGTCATAACACATTCTTACAGACAGACACTCAAACAACACATTCAGACGCACACTCAAACAATACACCTTCAGACACACACTCAAAAAACACATTCAGACACACACTCCACCACATGCCTTCATATTCACAGTCAAACAACAAGCCTTCATGTACAAACACACAAATTGACAAATCAAATATCTTGGAGGAGAATGCGTATTATCCCCAAAGGTGCTTTATAATTTAAGAGCCATCATTTTAATTTAGTTTGTAAGAAATGGCATCGCCATCTGTCTGCTATTAGCCAATGAAATGAACATTTGACCATTTCGATTTTAGACCAATCCCAACTCATTTCTGACCCATCAGGACTTATTTTTCTTGAATGGTTCAGGAAATCAATGAACCTGAATCTCCCTTCCAGTCACAGGGGCCCGTAATAAAAAACTTCTCAATGGTGGACAAACATAGGAAGGGGGGGAGCAGAAAGGGAAGGGACGTTTTTTAGTTTAGTTTACAAAATCATGCTCTCTTCTGCTTATTTCCGCAGTCTCTCTTTACACCTTTCAAGGCCTACCTACAGCAACAGTCATTGACATAATGCAAGACATTGCAATATGTAACCTCTGTAGACTTATACCTTTCATCACTTAGCTTAATACTATAATCTTAAAGAGTTAAACACTTTGAATTACTGCACATATTTACTTACTTAATTGTCTGTTCTGGCATTTGTGTGCGACTACATTAACTTATTGTCAGTATCATTGATGCCTCAATAACAACACAAATGCCCTTTGAACAAATAATGTATGCATAACTTATTATTACTTAGTAATTAAACCCATAGCAATAATGTGGAAACCCAGTCGATAATGTAACAAATTTCTGAGCGCATAATATAATAACATTTTGCCTATAATTATACAACGTATAACATTTTGGTTCACCTATAGCGTAATGAAACAAAAATAGTCATTTCCTCCTTATGTTATGAAGCAAGAATAATAATTTTATGAAAGATTGGAGCATGAGTTAGAGACAAATAAAGAAAAACCGACGAAGAAGAAAGACGTCGCGAACGACTGCGTTACCGGAGAAAGAGAGCGTATATTTTTGCTTAATTTCAAATATAACTAACACTTGGACAAATGTATTGATTTCTGTGTTTAACTGAGAAAACAGGAAGAGGAAGGACGGGACCCCATAAGGGTCCCGTCCTTCCTGACCCCGTTCAGCTGACAGTAAAAATAATAAAAAAAAACATTTTCTATACACGTGCAGCTGTGAACTCATTTATTGTAATTATTGTATGATGTGTACTTTTACGGTTATGATATGACCTATCTTTTACGTTCACCACAAATGACTCTTAAAAGCAGTGCCAACATTTAAATATTTTTTAACTATTCACCGAACAAAAAGGCAACAGGCTGATTATCATTTAGGGGGCCACTCAATGACATGCAGAAGCATCATCAACACACCCACTGAAGTGGTGTGAAAAAAACTACAGCCTTTCTTCTCCTCGTCCCCATATAAGGTAATTTACATTTCCTACGGCGAAAATACTACCTCAGGGGTAGTATTATTCAGGAGATTTTCAGGGTACAAATGTCAGGATATGTTGTTCACACATACGGCCCATCAGGAGATTATCAGGACTTGAAAGCAGCTAGTGTGTGAGCATTTCATTACATCATAAAATGAGTCAATTTATAGGTAGACTCTATGTGGTGGACTCTATAGACTCTATAGAATTCACCATACTGTGTTATTAACATGTTTTCGTTCTGCGTTATATGGACGCTGTCCATTTAAGATCACGTGACTTGTGTGTTGATATGCCGGTCAGCAAGATGTTTGTTTTTAACGTTTTTTATATGGCAAAAGGAACGACCTGCCGTTGCTTTTCGAGGTGAGAAATTGTCTCTTCACTTCTTTTATTGCAATTTCTAAAGTCTATGGACAAAACGTCTTACCTGGGAGAGTTTGTTGACGGCGACGCAGTTAAAACGGACGGAAGGGGGGAGGGGGTGATATCACTATCGCAAGACATTGTGGGACGCAGGATCGTTCTTGCCCTTGTCTTTCAACGTGTGCGTGTGCGTGCGTGCCTGTGCGCATGTGTTTGTGGTGCGTGTTTATGCGGTGTCCTGCGCTGCCTTTGTTTCAAAACGTCCGCGTCAGCTTGCGCGTGTGTGTTTGTGCGTGTGTGTGCGTGTGTGTGTGTGTGTGTGCGGTGTGTATGTGCGTGCGGTGTATGTGTGCGTTCACGTGTGCTGTGTGTGTGAGCTGCAGGCCCCTTGGCTTGTATGTGTGTGCGTGCGTGTGTGCGGTGTCCTGCGCTGCCTTTGTCTTGAAACATCTGCGTCAGCACGCCTGGGTTTTTTGTGCGTGTTTGTGTATGCGGTGTGTATGTACGTGCGTGCGTGTGTGCGGTGTGTGTTTGAGCTGTAGGCTGCTTGGCACATGCACACTGACCAACTTGAGTAACTTCTGCGACAGGCCTGCTATTATATAGTAGTACGATTAGAATTCTTAATCTTTTTTTCCCTCACAATGTTGAAACTGACAGTTTGAAAAATGGATCCCTACCATGTTTCACCAGTAGCTAAGAAACAAAAAACAGGTTTCTGCACACAACACAACTTACAACAATGAGGAACACAATCAGAGCTGGAAACGATGGTACCTCACCTATCTAGTCCCTCAAATCATGCAATGTCTTCTTCAGCCCTCGTGGCATCATTGTCTTAATGATTCCCCTTAAAACATCTTAAATTAATTCTTTCTCTATGTGGCTTTGTTTTTTTTTATATTTAACTCTGGGCCACCTTCCAAATCATATCTCTGATTTGCCAGTGATTTGACTTTGTCTTCCTGATTCTCAATGAACAGCGCAAAATAAAGTCACCACAATCACTCGTACATCCATGGCACCTTTAGAGAATATGCTCCAACAAAAATTACTAAAGTGTTCTAAGGGGTGCCATACGATTTTTTATTAAGATGATGTTGCCATTAAAGAGCAGCGTTTGAGTAACTTCTGGGTAAACTTTTGCTCTTTTATTTCTGAGCTTGAGCTATGGATCAATCGCTGGCCACGTTGTCTCTCAGCTCTGACCTATGGAAATGCAGTCACATTGCGTCTCTCTCTCTCTCTCTCTCTCTCTCTCTCTCTCTCTCTCTCTCTCTCTCTCTCTCTCTCTCTCTCTCTCTCTCTCTCTCTCTCTCTCTGCTCATCTCTCTCTTCTAGGCCAAAATCAGAGATGACGATGATGTAACATTTTTTAAATAGGGTGGATAATGTTCATTTTCTACACTGCACGTCATCTAAACTTCAATCCAGTTCAAAGTTAAGCCCTTTGGTTGCTAGACCAGGATATGAGGCCTGTTCTGCCCATCCCTGGGCCACAATGTTCACCCTTCAGCAGAAGGTCTTGTGTAAGGGCTGCATTCTTACTGACTGGAAGATTTCAATGAAGAAACACATTTGAAGAGTTTGCTAACTTAAGCTCAACAAAAACAAATAAATCAAAATAAGGACTCAATTGTAAACCCGAGGTATGCTGCAATGTTGACCCTTTTCCATTGAAGCCCACCTGGTTTTCCGCCATCACAAGAACTCAGGGTCCATCAGCACTACCTTAATCTCACTTTCCTCTCCCAGAATACATTTGTTCTGCTGCATAGAGGACATCCTGTAAGAATAACACTCTCTCACGCACGCACACACACACACACACACACACACACACACACACACACACACACACACACACACACACACACACACACACACACACACACACACACACACCAGAGATGGAAATTAACTTTTTTGCCCACCAGCCACTGTGGCAGGTAGATTTAAAAATCTACTAGCCAATCATCTTTTTTACCAGCCACTTTTTATATGCTATATATTTTTGGAATATATGCGGACATTTTAAACAATATAATAGTAACAATAGATAAGAAAAGTGTTTTTCATACACATCATTTTTTCCATCAGAAGTGATTTTTACTGTAAGTAGGTGCTACCAAGGAACTGAGTTGAAAATGTTACACTCTTACCGCATATGATAAACAATACACAGGTATCTGCCATGTTAAGTCATGTTTATTTCAAAGGTGTTACGATGACAAGTTTGGGGATAATTCATCCATACAAAATATTTTCAATAAAAACAATACATTAAATTATATATATAGGAGCTTGTTAGCGTATTTGTTTGTGTACGTTCGCTATGCAGCCCTGCTATTGCGCATTCACAGACTGGCTTTTGTCAAAGGAATACCCGGTCAATGATGGATTTAATATGGACACAAACGACTAAAAATTGGATCTTTGTATGGATTTATATGCACGTTACGGGATGAATTGATAAGCTCCTGTAAGGGCTACGATGGCACAGATGACAGCTGATTTGGAACGGAACAACAGCAGTAAGTAAGGAAATCCGACTTTTTTACTGTTCAATTATTAATGTTGTTTTTGAACAAGTATTGGAATACTCGCTCGGAATATCCAACGAGTATTCTAAGCCTGTAAAATGGTTTTCGGGACAGCCCTACGTCTTAGCACACACACTTGACATCTGTTTTGACCTGACTGACAGAAAGCAGCTGTTTGCCAAACAAGTGAGCAGAGCTCTAAGGTTACCCAACATGCTAGTTTTTCGACAGCAACAAACTATTGCATTAGGCCTAATAGAAAATAAAAAATTAACTTACGTGCAGTGCCATTCGAAATTGCGTGTGCATTTTGAAATAGTAGAGCCAATTTCGAAATTCAATCAAGCTGAGCTAACGAGCGTCCTCATCGCTGTCGTGGTTTCGGGCGCTGATTTTCCCTTGGCAATTTTCAAAACGTGAAGGTGACTTTTTGAGGACTCGTGGTCCTTCACGGCTTCCAATTTTAGGTTTTGTGTCCCACTCACTAAACTATTGGACCTGTGGCCATCCGAAGCATGTTTACACAGAGAGCACAGAACATTGTCCGGCTCGTCCCGTCAAACACCAGCCAGTCACGGTGTTGCCCACTGTCCGATGTTCTCTTATTAAAACAACGCTTCTTTTTGGGGATGACAGCAGTACTATCATCCGCCACCTGTACCTGGCGTACACTCTCCTCAGCTGTTCTCTTTCCTCCGGTGAGGAAACGCAACATTGCTTTCTCTAGTAGTTCTTTCTTTATATGTCAATAATTAGCCTAGCATACTATACCGAATGTTGATACCGGCATATCATCTCTAGGGTTACCGGTGTATTATCCCGGATGTTGACAGTCGCAGTTCAGCAAAAGAGTCTTAGAAGAAGAAGGGGGCCGGATGTTGACAGTAATGGTTGTGGAACTGTGCAGCGCCGTATGACGAATGTATTAAATATGCAAATTTGAACAGACCTGACTGGAAAGTATTACCCAACACAGTGGCGGGTGAAGTGACACAATTCAATTTCCATCCCTGACACACACACACACACACACACACACACACACACACACACACACACACACACACACACACACACTGGGCATTATAGCTAGTCAATTCCTCTGGAATTCAGAAGAAACACAGGTTGCATTGTGTTTGTGTTTGTGTGTGTGTGAGGGTGTGTGTGAATGCATCTCGGTGTGCGTCAACATCAGTATCTTATCAAGACTGATACATCCATACAAAAATGATATATTTAAATGCATATAGTCTACGCCTGACTACATTCTGAAAACACACGATTAAAAAAACACGTTTACTTTGAATCTTCACCCAATTCCTCTCTCTGGCTATCTGCCTAGTTTTACCTCTTATTGCATTCTCTCCTGATATCTTAGTCTGCTCTCAGTCTCAGCCCAAAATCCCTAATCTCCCCCTGCTCTCTCTCTCGCTCTCTCTCTCTCTCTCTCTCTCTCTCTCTCTCTCTCTCTCTCTCTCTCTCTCTCTCTCCATAGCCATCTGTGTGTAGATAATAACACTCCTCCGGAGGGAGCTAGGTCCAGGGGTCTTTGTGGCAGTAATAAACAATTCAGATGCAAGACCATGCTTTCCAGGTGGGGGGATGAGAAAGAGGGAGGGAGCGAGAGAGATAGAGAGAGAGAGAGAGAGAGAGAGAGACAGAGAGAGAGAGAGAGAGAGAGAGAGAGAGACAGAGAGAGAGAGAGAGAGAGAGAGAGAGAAAGCACAGATTGCTCTGGAGTCTTTCAACTGTTCCTTCTAGACTGCGATCAAGAGCACTCAGACTGCCTATAAATAAATGGGAATTGCTGACGAAAAAAAATTCTGGTGGTTTCCTTGAGGAAATCAAGACATGGCAGATTGTTCCCTGGTGTCAATTGGGATTAAATGTGTGTGTGTGAGTGTGTGTGTGTGTGTGTGTGTGTGTGTGTGTGTGTGTGTGTGTGTGTGTGTGTGTGTGTGTGTGTGTGTGTGTTTGTGAGTGAGTGAGCTATTGATTGAGTGAGTGAGCTATTGAGTAAGTGAGTGAGTATGTGAGTGAGCAAGTGAGCGGATGTCTGTGTCAGTGTATCCATAAATTATTTCTCATCAGGGATCAATCAGTTGCTATCTGAGTATATTAAGACTGTCATATGATGTATATGTGTGTGTGTGTGTGTGTGTGTGTGTGTGTTTATGTGTGTGTGACATAAAATGCAGTTCCTTGTCAGTATGTCCGTGTTGATACCACAGTGTGTGATTACCACACACATAATTAGCAGCAATTGAAGCCTTAATGACCTGCTTCTGCATTTTAATCAGATGCTTCCAGCAGGTAGAAACACTGCAAGGACAGGTCATTCTGTGTGCCGTGTGTGTGTGTGTGTGTGTGTGTGTGTGTGTGTGTGTGTGTGTGGGTGTGTTGTGTGTGTGTGTGTGTGTGTGTGTGTGTGTGTGTGTGTGTGTGTGTGTGTGTGTGTGTGTGTGTGTGTGTGTGTGTGTGAGAGAGTGTGGGGGGTTTGCCTGCGTATTGAGATCAAGGTTAGGTTGCCATTGCACAGGTACAGCCAGATGCAACCGTAATTTATGATTTTGCCTAAGTGCCTGATGGGAAAGGTATTCTTATTCATCTGGATGATTTGTGTTTTTCCTTATCGTAAAAGCCCCAATAGCAAGCGTCCTATAGTTATCCAGTGCTGCAATTAATGAAATGCCACAGTTATATATAACTCTTTATCACATTGTGTTTAATATCTAGTATACATTCTGAATAAATTGCCTCATAATCTAACAATTTCCCCCTACGGGATTGAATAACTAAAATGTGACAAGAACATCGACCTCGCCAGTTCTTTTGAAGGCTTAGCTAGCTAGCTACTTGGGCTTTTCCCTGTGTCCTGTCTAATTAGCTACAGCAGGTCGCGGCTACATGCAGCAAATTGGTTTCTATGTAACTACTGTGGAGGAGGACTTTCTGCCCAGCAACCTGCCACCGGCTTACCATGTTTCTCTGGCACTAAACATACAAAGCGTTGGCATAAACATGCTTGTGTGTATTTTTGTGTTGTTTTTGGTGCTGCTGGGTTTGCGGTTGGGTGAGTTGTGTGTTTGTGTGCCCAGAAACAGTGCTTGCACTGTATTTCAAAGCTGCTTTAAAAATGTTGTACACCCTGAAGGAAATGGGAAAACATGCACACACGCACACAGCACACGCACACGCACACGCACGCACACACACACACACACACACACACACACACACACACACACACACACACACACACAACACACACACACACACACACACACACACA
Source organism: Pollachius pollachius (assembly GCF_949987615.1). NCBI lineage: Eukaryota > Metazoa > Chordata > Actinopteri > Gadiformes > Gadidae > Pollachius > Pollachius pollachius. The sequence continues at coordinate 19,629,982 of NC_136935.1, forward strand.
CACACACACACACACACACACAGCCAGAAACACAGACACACAGCACACAAACACAGACACACACAGCCAATAACACAGACATACACAGCCACAAACACAGACATACACAGCCACAAACACACACACACAAATACACACACACACAGGCACACACACACACACAGCCAGCACAGACACACACAGCACACAAACACAGACACACACAGCCACAAACACAGACAAACAGCCACAAACACAGACACACACAGCCACAAACACAGACACACACTGGCACACACACAAATACACACACACACAGGCACACACACACACACACACACACGCATACACAACATGTGTATCAACAGTCTCTTTTAAGTACGGAATGTGATCAGTGATGATGCTGTAGAAAGTAAAACATGAGAGAGAAGGCTAGAGAAAGAGAGAGAGAAGCAAAAACAGAGTGAGAGGAAGTATGAAAGAGACGAGGAAGGAGGCGTAATTCTGTGGTTTTCCTAATCAAGGCATCCCTTTCAAGTCAGCAGGTTTGATGTGTTAATCGGATGCAAAATTATGCAAATAACGCCACTTTTTCACCCTAGAACTAGTGGAGTTTGGGCTTCTCCTTTCCACAAGATTTTCGGTATCCAAATGAATTCCGGCACAGAAATAAAAGTCGTGAGACATTTTGCGCTGACCTCACCAACACTATAATTTATTATCAGCCCAAAGGGGGTAAGTGTCCTTCAGTGGCTATAACACAAATCGTCAGTACATTTTAATTAATAATACACAATGCCAAAGCACCCCTAATACAAAACATACATACACATGTGAGAGATGTAAAGCGAGGGACAGAGAAACTGTAAATGTGTCTGTGAGAGTTAAATATAAATTAAGTTATTAAATTAAGTAACTAATTGCAGTCAATAAAACATTAAGATACAGAAGAGCTCAGCAGAGAGAGAGAGAGAGAGAGAGAGAGAGAGAGAGAGAGAGAGAGAGAGAAAGAGAGCCAACGATCAGAATAACTGAATAGATGAGCTGATTCTGCAATTATAAGCATTTCCGTTGTCTTTCTTCGACCTGTGAGCCACAAATAGCATGACAGCCTCGTGTCCCATTGGAAAGGTCAACACAGCCTGAAGACTAAACACAGTTGTCTCCCACTCGACTTAGCTGATCCATCTCCCTGTCACTTTGACAGATTCTGCGATAAGACAAGAGTAAGCGTGCGCCACTAAACTTCCCCCCCCCCCTTGCACATGTTTATATAAATTGGCGCTCAGGCAAACGTGTCCCTGAATGAATGCAGACACATGGAAGGCTAACATGCAAACAGGATTCATGAAGAACTACACACACATTGCATACAAATGTGTCATCCATGTTGGGTAACAGGGACCAGCTTACTGAGGCATGTGAGGTGGATTCATGTTGATCCGCATGGAGACCCCCGCACATACTACCGACCAACTATACTGGTCAGGCACACACTCTCACACACACACAAACACACACAAACACACACACCCACACACACACACACACACACACACACACACACACAAACACACATACATTATTTCCTTCACACACTTTCAATTGGTGATTTGACTACTAAGATTGTTTCTACTCAATAAAAGATAGAATTGAGCACCTTTGCTTATGAATATTGGATGAAGACCCCTTTTAGATCCTGTGCATGGTTATTAAAATGATGACACCCTAGGAAAGGCTACTTTGACTTCTAGCGGTCGTCTCATCGTCTGGCTGTCCGTTTAAATCACTGTAAAGCATGTCCAATAAAAGATTAACCGGCTGAGAGTCTATGGAGCTGATAGTGGGGGATGTACTGCTGAAACCCTTTCTATAGCATGAAGGCCAGACCCACATATTAAGGCCTTTATTATTTACTTACTAACCCTAACCCGATGTATATTCATTAAATTACTCATTAATATATCACATGATGAATCCATCTTGTACATTTCTCATTTTGATAGATAAATACAGTGTGTGTGTGTGTGTGTGTGTGTGAGTGTGTGTGTGTGTGTGTGTGAGTGTAGGCCAAAAGGGTCACAACTACAGCCTTATTGTAGAAGTGTATTGATTTCAATCTGTGTTAAAGGGGCGTTTAGGCGTTCAAAACGTTGTATTTTACAATGTTGTATTCTACTACGCCGTTTTGATGACAGCTCATCCTCTTGACTTTCACAGCCGGTGATTATTTACCTCCTTCAACCAATTAGCGATAAACAAGGTTAGACCACATCAGTCTACTGCTGATCTCTCTTTCATTCAGATTCCCCATTCTAGGCTAAAAGGTGTTAACTCCACGTTCAATTCAGTAATACACTGTAGACTAAACATTGTTTTTATTTAGATCAGCAAGTTTTGTATACCTTTATTTGGTAACGCTTTATATTAAGGTCCTTGCAATAAGCCTTAGTTAATATATAATAAGACCTTAGTATATGCTTATTAACATTAATTTGTGCTAATAAGACTATCAATAAGTGTTAATAATAACATAATAAACATGTTTATTGTGAGATTATAAGACTTTTATAAGCACTTATAAGAAACTTCTTAACTATTGATTGCTTAATAACATTAATAATGGTCTTATGAGTGTCTTATAGTTGTTAATAAACACATTACAAACCAATTTATTGAGTCTTACCAACTTACCTATTATGTCATTGTTAAACCTTTACTAAGCATTTTTTATGCTTATTAAGGTTAATAAATCCTTTATTGAACTGACAATTATGCATTTTGCAGGTACGGGATCTAAAGCGGGAACCATGCTTATTAAGGTTAATAAGTCCTTTATTAAACTGCTAATTATGCATTTTGCAGGTACAGGATCTAAAGCGGGAACAATGGTTATTAATGTTAATAAGTCCTTTAATATACTTATTAACAGTTAATGAGTACTATATGTTATCAAGGTTGATAAAAGGTAAAATAAAAAATAGATACACTGTAAATACAATATTATGGAGGTGAAGCACAAAACACACTTTAAAGCAGCTCTTGTGAAAAATATATATTTTTTTATTATTTAAAATAATATTTACACATATGTTGTTTGTGAATTTAAATCATAATTTTTCATGTCAAGAGTTTGACCGTTTATTGTGCAATTGTTCAGTTAAAGGCTGTAGACAAAAACACAATGAGAAAGGCGTCTCGTATGTGATGTCATGCTCCCTGCGACTGGCGTGGACAAGACCGACAATCTCCCCATCGGCGTAACTGAAACTCTCCACATGCCTCGACTAATAATGGTTTCAACTTCTTTCGATGCTTTTACCCTCCCCTTGAAAAAAAAAAAAAAGGAAAAAAAGCGGTGAAGTGGAGCAGAAAGATCGCCATGTCTGTACCGGAGTTCCAAGTGCCGGTGGTGACGTATATGATTCGCGTCGAGAGCAGCAAAGAGCTGTAGTTCACAAAGTGGCCTCACACAAAACCTAACCTAATCAAACTTCTTTGCAATTTTTTTTAGTTTTCTTTTCATGAAAAATTATCATTTAAATCCACAAACAACATATGTGTAATCCAGGGCATATAAAGACTGGGACCAGAAAATAATTGCTTTCTGTCCATTGAAACCCATTCATATTTTACGAGCACATAGGTCCCATGGAGTCTACCAGAAGGGGCGTGACTTCACCACTCTATGCGTCAAACCATCATCTACTTGCATAAACAGAACTTACAGTTTAAAATTACCTTAAAAATAAAAGCCCTTAAAGGATATATTATAGGAGGCACAAAACAGATCACACTCGCTCAACATGTGGGGACTTATTAACCTTAATAAGCAATGTTGCCGCTTTTGGTCCCGTACCTGCAAATAGCATAATTAGCAGTTTAATAAAGGATTTATAAAGCTTAAATGCTTAGTAAAGTTTTAACAATGACATAATAGGTAAGTTAATAAGACTCAATAAATGGGTTGGTAATGCTTTAATTAACAACTATAAGAAACTCATAAGACTATTATTAATATCATTAAGCAATCAATAAATAGTTAACACGTTTATTATAAGTGCTTATAAAAGTATTATAATCTCACAATACACACGTTTATTATGTTATTATTAAGACTTATAGTAAGGTCTTATTAACACCAATTAATGTTAATAAGAATATAATGAGTGTCTTATTAGCTATCAACAAAGGCTGATTACAAGGACCATAATATAAAACGTTACCCTTTATTTCTCATTCAGGATGGCGATGTTAGGAATGACATCAATATGTTAATGTGTTATAATACGTTAATAGAAATTACATATTTCTTGTCTAAACACACGCTATGAAATCAAGCTCTTGGGATCCTGTTTTCGCATCGCTAATCAAGCTAAAAATGTTGCCATGTGCATTTTCTGTAGAAAAATGATCGTTTTAAAAAAATGATTGTTTAACTTTGATTGGGAGATATAGCGTCCCTTGTGTTCAAAGTGGTACTTAACTTTTTGGTTTCTTTATGTGTGACATCTTTGACAACTCTAAGTTGTTGACCTTTGTTGCATTTTTTCTCCGTTGACTTCCATTATAAGATATAGCTCGGTGAGCACAAGCCCCAAGGAGCAGTGCATACTTCTGCAATCCACCAGTGCTCAGCGGACAAGCCTGGTATTGCAGGTGTTTAAGCGGGCTGTGGACGGGTCCCTCGATCCAAGGGGCCCAGAAGTAGATATCCCCGTTCACTCCAATACAAGTGGGGAACAGGAATGTATCTCCGCAAAAAATGTCTGGGTATCAATCAAAGGCTCATAATTATCTTTATACAATGTACTAATAAAATGTAAGTTTTCTCTTTTCAAAACGCCACCTCAAGTGTTTTATTAGCCGTTTTATGCTATTATTTTTTGCTGGAGAAGGAGGGGTGGGCGGCTGAAAGGAGTCGTGGTGAAACAAATGTTTTTTTGACTTGGCATCCGAGAGGGCCTAGTGCACGGCTCCGTTAACTTCTCGTGTCCGAGGTTTTTCCTTTCACTTAACATGAATAACGTTGATGGTTTTTAGGCACTGTGGTGACTTTTATCACAAAAAGTGTTTCAGTGATAAAGGGTTTTTTAGACTGCTACAGCTGCTGCTCAAGAACTCTCACGTTCCTCTGCTTGCGATCATTGCGATTCACCATTTATTGATACATTTATTCAAAAGATCCAAAGACAAAGAACGGTTGCTTTACGGCATCATTTTAAAATATTGTTAATAGTCTAATAAACATTTCAGTTGCGTTGGTATTACATTTTTCATAGGCTTGTTTAGCTATGCATGACAGTTAACAATGTTAGTGTATTGCAATTATTTATGTGGGTAGGCTACTCCAACTTCGTTGCTGGTCGGTATGTAGCCATTTATTTATCTATAAGTTATTGATTGCATTTTTCGTAAATAGTTAGTTGGAAGGAATCTGTTCCTTAAGCAATGACATTGAACTGTATTTTCTCTAGGCCTGTAGAGAAAGCAATGACATTGAGCTGTATTTTCTCTATATTTTCTCATTTACTATGTTGTTGGTGTTATGATAAGGAGCAATCTTTCATATTTATGAAGTTAACTTTACTTCCATGGTCGGTAAACAATGCGACTGCACTTGCTCAGACCTCTCGCTTATGATGCTGCAATGCAAACAATGCTAGAAACATGGACCTACTATAGAATAGAAAATAGGCTAGAAAACAAGAATATTTCTGCATCCGGTACGTCATGAACTAGGGCCTGGCTAGGCTCCCATGATGCAGAAGCAAATCTCTCCTTGATGTTGCCCTGCGCCATTGAGCAGTTTTCATAGGAATGAATGGGCGGCCATGTTTTAGTCCGCTGTCCTTTCTTTAATAGGTCCATGGGTGAGCACCTGCAACAGTGGTCATTTTAAATTGACATAAATGTTTTTAGCTATCTAACCAAAACTTTTAACATGACCTAAGACGGAAGTCCTTGATATGCCTACCAAATGATGTGTCCTTGGGCAGCTCTGAAGCGGACTTGTGAATGATTGAATATTGGCGGCTGTCAGGGATTGCCAAGCAGGAACGAGAGACACGAGCTGAGGGTCGGAGAGGTGGAGGTTTTATTCCCCAAAAAATAAGAACTTCAACAAAACGTAAACGGTTAACCCAACATCGAATAAAAGGATTAAAAAATGTAATATTCTGAAGGCTTTCTTAACGAATATAATTCCTATCTTGCGATCTTCAACACTGATTCAGCTTGCTCCAAGAGCCCTTGGCGGCTAGAAATGTTGGTCCTTTATAAAGGGGGAGCAAGCTCCATTATTAACGACTTATGAGATAACAAACATACATAGGAAATATAATATTTTGAGGCAAAACATCACTTATAAATACAGCTATGCAATGACTTATCTTGTTACGTTCAGCCAAATAGATGTAGCTGTACAAAACCCTAAATCCTTCAACTTTGGTTGGCTGCTATCAATAGTGCATCCCCAACCCCGTGTCCATGGATGGAACCATCCATCTCTCCCTCAGAACACACACACACACACACACACACACAAAGATTCAGCCGGTCAAATAAGGCCTGAATAGACAAGTCTCAGGAGTTAGTTTCGAGGGGTTGATTTAAGCGTTTTTCCCCATTTGCTTTGCATATTAAATAATAATAAAATGAAAGCAATTATTTGTAAAAGACAGAAAAAAATTATTATCATAGGAATTGCGCACTGCACTGATACAGGCCCACTTATTTATCCTCGGTTTGGTTTTTATACCCCCAAAACTGTTGGAGGAGCTAATTACCCCAAATGAGGCGGAAGGGTAGAAAGAAAAAGAAAAAACATGATAACAACAGTGTGGCTTTCTTTTAAACCACACTAATAACCGTTGAGTCCAATTGCACGCAAGCCTCATCCTGAATGTGCAACATCTTCGCAAGAGCCTAATGCCTTTGCAAGCGAGTCTTCAATGCACAAGAGTGCCGTAATATTGTTTGACCCCTCATAATATGGTTTAATCTGTGGTTGCGCATATTAGACTACTAACAGAGTGAATGTGGATTTTCTATTTAAAGTATTTGGATGCCACTAGCCTAATATAACCGGACCACATTAATATGGAATAAACATTCCTTAACAATCGTCTGTATTTTATTAGGTCAATTCATAGATGTAGACCTACAATAACACACATTTAACCAGGTCATAACACACATTTAACCAGGTCATGTTCAGTCTACTCTAAAGTGTATTGCTGAATTGAACATGTATTAAACACCTGATATTGTCTGTCTACATAGTGCAGTGTATTGAAGCCTTAGCGCAATGACTTTGGTCATAAAAGTTCATAATTATTGGCTGCTGGAATTAAGAGGAGGAACTCATTTGACTGTTATGAAAATGCTGTATTTAACACGCTATTTAACGCGTTAAATAGCATGTTAAATAGCAATACGGCGCTATGAAAGCTTGCAAGCCGAATTTCAAGTTGATTGAAATCAATGAGTTTGCCTTGTCTACAGTGAGGCGTAGTTGTGATCCTTTTGGCCAGCCGTAGTGTGTGTGTGTGTGTTTGTGTCCAACGTTACTAGCTGTGAACATCTGATGGTGTTTGGTGAGTGAGTGAGCATGCAAATGTTTAGCATGAGTCAGTGAGTCAGCATGTGAACAAGTGACTGACTGACTAGGCAAGCATGTGTGAAGACGCTCCACTGATTGCCAGAGGAACATTTTGCGGGAGTGGGTATCTCTGTGTATGCGTGTTTTGTACCACATCTCATTAGGCATAAAGACCTAGGAGACATCAATGATTTTGTTATTTGGCTGAGTGAAGCGGACAAGAATAGAAACTTTCATTCACTCTAAACGTTGACGATGAATCTGATGGATGCTGGAACGCGTCTGTGTTAAACACCAGTGCCATTCACATCACTGGAGCACATCCTGAGTCCCACAGCAAGGCAAATATTACACACACACGCACACATTAATTGCACATGAATAAGTGGGTGTTCTGTATTCTGGGTTGTGCTCCAGTCCATTGCAGAGTGTTTGCGACTCTTGTATGTATTTGAGAGATATTTAGATTCATATTTTTATTCAAAGACTAAGTTGGTACATATTAAATCGAGAAATCCCCATCCATTTATCCCCAGGGTTCACCTGAGGCTTGAAGATATTATAATCTTCCTTATTCTAATGTTTCTTTTTCTAAAGCATTAATAATACATGTGTCTCTTGCAAACTTGATATTTTCTTCATGTTGATAATAGACAATGTACCCTTCCATCAGACATGCGGTACTTCTATTTTCTACCTGGGCTGATAATACATGGATGAAAATGTAATTTATTAACACTTTTAAGTAAAGAGGAAATGTTGACCAGCTGCCTGACTCAGGGTGCTCACCATCCAGCCTGCAGTGTTTATCAGTAGTACCTATGTCGTTTATTTTACTTTATTCCTTAGTGGCGATTGTAATATGTGTCTTTCTCCTCTAGAGAAACCTGGCCCTGAAAAAGGAATTATTTCATTAGTATATTCCTTCCTCCCTCTCTTTTCCTCTTCCTCTTGCTCTTAGCTCTTAGCTGTCTGCTCACTAATTAAAGAGGGAGGGCATCAGGGCATAGTGCTCGTCCACTAGACAAAAGCGTATTTCCTGAGCTCACAATCCTGGTTCAGTGGAGGAGGAGAATCAGACTGGAAAAAGTTTGTCAATGGTTTTGTTTTGCTCATTGCCAATTTGCACTCAGAAATAGGCCAAACATGGGAAGCATAAATCAAGAGCTTATGGTTCAAGCCTGAATGTTTGGAGGCTAGATTCTCTAGCAGAGAAGTCTCAAATATCGCCGGTCTCTATATAACAACAAACCATACATATTTTTATGCGTGGATGTGGTTGCAGTGCCTTCATGTGCGAACCACAGTCAATGTTAGGAGAACCCTTCACTATTTTGACTTGAAAGTCAGTGCAGAAGAAAGAGGTAAATGTATAATGTGAGCGGAGGAAAGTGTCAGAATATACACCCAATCAATGAGACATCGGGGTTAATGTGCCGAGATGTCTACCGGTTGCAGGATCTGGGGAAGGGCGAGGTCTTAAGAACAAGTGTGAAGGTTTTATTGGAGCCACAAAGTAACTTTATGTCTCCCTATTAAGGCCCGGCAGGGGGTCTTATGGAGATACAAAGGGCAGATCAATCTGAGACGGAGGGAAGCAGACGTTTGTGGAATTAGCCCCTGGATGAGTTATGAATCATGGTTTGCCTGCTGCAGACTCAAAACGAGTCTGCCGGTCTTTCACAGAGTAATTATCAGGGCAACTGTGTTCAATACAAATAGTTTACCATTGTGATGCCTCAGTAAAAATAAATAACACGAACATGGTGGTTTCTACAAAGCGATAGGGATAGGGATCTGTAGTGTTCAGGGTGATTGACTTTCAAGCCAAAAGTTTATTGGTAAGATACCCAATGTCCGAAGCCTACCTGTAGTAGGGCCTAGGCATCTTGCCTAGGACCTACTTGATGCAAAATGACCTGTATAAAGGATCAAACTGATGAAAGCCTCAATAAAAAGGGTTAATTGTAAAAACTCATTGTTTTTATAATAACACATAGAGATGGATATATGTATGCTTACGATGAACAAATTTGCTGTCTAAATGTATGCATTATTATTGGGTTCTTATGTACACATACACAAATGCAAAAACAAACAACAACACCCACACCAACAGAACCGACAGCTCGGATTAAAGTCAGGTCATTATGAAAAGTTTTTTTCAATTAGGGTACTTATAAATAAAGATATATGAAGGCACACATTCCTACATTGCCTACCGGGCACATGGAATCATGCAGGTGTGAATGCCGTCGACATTTTTAATAGTATTTGTGTAACTTATTCCCAGATGGTTGACATTTGACAGCGGTAAACAGGTGTTTTGTCGAAGAAGCTGTAAAAACCTTGCATACAACTCTAGGGACCACAAGCACTTTTGTCTCTTTCTATTGCTACCGGCAACCCAGGTTAAACTCATTATAGGAAGACTCCTGCCACTGTTGCCGGTGTGAGAAATAGACGCGAGCCTTGCCCTTAGTGCAATATGTATTTTTATTCATTATTTATATCATGCATGAATATGGAAAGACAGAGGATCTACATCAAAACACATACGTAGTGATGTACATAGGGTGGTAGTTTGATATCCATGAGGCTGACTTGAGTGTGACAAAAAGCAATCACAGGCTTTATTAAAGGAGACATATTATGGCGTTTTCACAACAAGTAAACATAGTATTTGAGTTCCAGAAAACATGTTTTTGAAGCTGTTTGCTGGAAATAGCTTTTAGGAAAAAAAATCTCGCCTACCCCTATTCCCCTCTGTTTCTGTCCCTTCAGAATGCGCTGTTTCTGGTGTCTGTAGCTTTAATGCAAATGAGCTGCTGCCCATTGACCAATGAGCTGACTCCTGGAGCTCTATATCTAGATAATATAATATAATATATTATTATATTATATAATAATGATAATATTATATATGGGTATTTATATAATATTAGATCTAATATCACGGCCAAAAGCTATGTGTGACTCAGGTGATATTATGAATCATAAAGTCTGCATCTGATGTCTCTGGCACTTTCACAACAAGTAAAGACTCGGGGGAAGGAACTTTGGCCTTGACTCTCTTAAGTCCATGAACCGCGACATTGAGGAGAAAGGGATTGTACCCCGGGAGCTGAGATGCCGAACTGCCGCCGAGCTCCGCGCACCGGAGCTGCCGGACTGCCGGACAGTCCGGACGCCGCCGAAGCTTCAGCCGCAGTACGTAGGAGGGGCCGCCAAAGCTGACTCACTCGTTTGGTAACTGTAGGCGGGGTACTTTCAGAAATGCATATCTCGCTTAAAAAATCATGGACAGACTTTTTTCAAAGTTTGCATGAGTGTGGGAGCACCAGAGACCCTAAACAACACCCCAAATCCCAGGAAAAGTGTTGTTTTCACAATATGTCCCCTTTAAGGTTATAATAGCAAGGTGTACAATTCCACCAAAGGGTTGCCAGGCTTGTTTTGTTGTTGATTTGTGACATCTTGGTTGTTGTCAAGTTGAAGTTCAACTACACTCAATTACACACTACTAAGTTGTTACTCATTAGGACACAACAAACGGATTGGTGGTGCTACCAAATTGAGTGGTGCTAATTTCAAACAAACTAGTGGGTACCAAGGACTAAGTAAGGACTTTGTCCATAGACTTATAACAAATGTACTAGCTGGTGGAACACATTGTGGCTGGCAGAATATTTGTGGGTCATGACTGGCAGGTGTTCATTACCAATCAGGTTTCAGCTGCACTGAACACTTCTGCTTATCATTGATTTGACATTGTTTCACGGGCTGCTGTCCATGGTGCTGAATCCACCCTTGTGGAGGAGGAATTGACAGTACGAGTCCTCCCAACAAGTGAGAACCAGCACCAGTAATTGTTTACAATTCATTAGGGAAGCATGAAGGGGACTGTACACACAGAGATCAAAAACAGACAGATCAGTTTATCAGTATGGGGCCCACAGCCATATCTTTCCGTCGAGTTCTGAAGCCAACGTTTATATTTATTTCCATGTTTCCTTGACTAAGAAGATCAACATGAGGGTGTGTGCAACATGCAAAATGAATAGCTAAACACTCTGAAAGTGTTTCCTCACGACTATATGCTTAAGGCGTGGAGCAGGATGAGTTTGACGGTCGGACTCGTGTTTCCCGGAGCTCACCAAACAAAGTCCACATCAACGTCAGTGTGGTTGTGGAAGTGTAAAATATGACTCAAATTGTTGTGCTTCATGATGAAAGCATCAACAATCGTCTTCACATTTTTTCAAAGAGAAAGCTATACGCTTCAATACGCAGAAAACACAAATAATGAAACAACAGAATTGTCTGTCTGGCCCAGAGAGGGCCTTCGGCAAACATCGCCCTCATTCTTCTCAGGCTCCTAACCCGTGCATCCCCCCTCCGACACGCGTGGCTCCGTGGCGTTGGTTGCACACTGAGCGAGCTCAGCGGCCTGTCTGCTGATTCCTGTTATCTCTGTGCCTCCCTGCCTCGCTCCCTCGTCCTCCCTCCTAGAGGACTGGATCTGAGCCGGCGTGCCTGTACATCGCCTGGGCAACGCTTGTCCTGGCAACGCAGTCGGGTCCACATTCACTGTATCTGCCCCCACTCTCTGCCTTTCTCCAGACACAAGGTGCAACAGAGAACATTCACACAGTGAGAGGGAAACGTGTGCGTGCTTTGATCCTGTTTGTTTGTGTGCACGGGATGCACAGGTAGACCTCGTTTTTAATTAGGAGCTCTCATTGAAGGTGTGCTATTAAATAAATAATTTCAAAACCAAAGAGTATATTTTGATGTCTGCGTTTGGTCCATCACAACAACACCTCCCTCACTATGTGTTTTTCTTTGTGTTTTCTATTTGATCATTTTTATATATACATGTGGTGAATATGGGTCTGTTTACAGAGAAGGACATATGTTGCACCAAATGAAAATCCAACCTCCTCCTCCCCACCTCCTGTTTTACAGTTAGTCCGAGTTTCAGTACGCCAGCTTTTGTAATGACCACAACCTCTCACCTCTACCGTCTCTCTTAAAAATACACAACACCTTCCTCTATGGAACGAGACACGAGTCCGCTGTTGCCTGGTTACGGGGTTAACACCGAAGAGAACCATGCTCGTTAGCTAATTATCAAACGCATCAACCTTTTTCTATCCAGACCACTACGGCCCAGCAGATAAGAAGCATAAGGCTGTGACACAAAGTCATGGGCCGTCAGGATTAATCATAGAGAGATCCTCTCTCTCTCTGGGTTATCCCCTACTGGAAAGTGACAAGCTTCATGGGAGGGCCATTACATCGTGTACACAGGCTTGTCAATCCCACTTATGCATCATTGAAATGAATCTGCCCTTGTGTGTGGCTGCAATCTTATATTTCTATATTATCTAATGAATACAAACTGACCATGGAATATTAAAGATAATTGTATAATCTATGGATTTCTAAAAAGGAATGGGTTATGCGAACAGCATTCACATTTATATGTACTTTGTACCACTGACAGGTACTTTCTATCAGCACGTCAAACTCCAATAGCGAATAATACGATGTGTCAACATGCACCCAGCCTGTCAATACCCCCATGAGTGGACTGTTCTTTATGTGGAAAGAATGATTCTGGATGGGCTGTAGGTGTCAGGGCACAGACCTAAATGATGACAATACAATCACTGGAGGATGTGTCTGGACCAGCAGCGCCTGTAGGGGCTGATCATAATGAGGCTGTTTTACAGCCCAAAAGAAAGAGAGAACACATTTGAAAACAAGGTTGTGAGTGAGAGCGAGAGAGAGAGTAATAAAGTGTGAGAACTAGAGCTGTAATGGGCAAGAGAGAACGTAAGAGAGAGGGCGATAGAGTGAGATGGTGAGACATAGAAAGGGAAAGAGCAAAAGAGAGCAAGAGAGACAGAGACAGAGACAGAGAGAGAGAGAGAGAGAGAGAGAGAGAGAGAGAGAGAGAGAGAGAGAGAGAGAGAGAGAGAGAGAGAGGGAGAGATAGAGAAAGAGAGAGAGAGAGAGAGAGAGAGAGAGAGAGAGAGAGAGAGAGAGAGAGAGAGAGGGAAAGTGAGGGAGTCAAGGTCAGGGAGTAATTAGGGTTTTTGTCTGACCAGGGAAGTCGTCAAGCCTGGGGAATGAAAAGTGATTATATGGGAGTAATTGAATCCTGGTACGGAGCCAGGAGGAAAAGATGAGGAAGAAAAGGGAAAGGGAGAAGGGAATCTTCAGCCGCCTTAGAAATCATGGCAAATTGTTGCCCATGGCTACAACTGGCTGTTAACGATCGAGTGCCATGGACAGGGATATTTCTATTTACTAAAACGGGTGCCAAACTGACACAAAAGACAGGAAGAGAGAGGGAGAGGTGAAAATGGAGGTGGGTGTGCTTGTGTCTATGTGTGTCTATGTGTGTGTGCGTCTGTGTGTGTGTGTGTGTGTGTGTGTGTGTGTGTGTGTGTGTGTGTGTGTGTGTGTGTGTGTGTGTCCATCTATGTGTGTGTGTGTGTGTGTGTGCACAGCTGGACTGGCCATGAGGCCCTTGAGGGCCAATGACGCATGTGTCTTTTCTTTTATTACTTTACATTTTGTTGTCTGACGGCCCATTATCGCATTTGAGGCCAAACTGGCCAGTTTGATAACACCATTTTAGCCCCAGCCTCACCGTACTAGCCACGGCCTCACCGTACTAGTCACAGCCTCACCGTACTAGCCACAGTACCCTGTAGCGCCGATAGTTGAAAGACTCCTAGTTTCCTATCGACCCCCAGTCATTTTGGATGTAAGCTGAATTACTCGGACCAAGTCATTTTAACCTTCATAAGACATGGCACGTTGACAGTGGCATAAGTAGGTCATTAAAGGCCCCTGTTCTATAATATGTATTGCCACCCTACTGCCACACAATAAATGCCCTGTATGAAATATATGTTGGTCACATCTAATTTGAACCAATGGGCCTTCAACACATGAATAGCATATCATGAAATAACACAGAAAATAAAAAAATTATGAATCCATAAATAAATAAAATAAATAAATGAAATCCTTAAACGAATGACTGAAGTCTTATCCAAGTTGATTCAATGCAGTTCAGATTAAAACCTCTTCAGAAATTAGACAGTTTTCATCCCTCTGGTGGCTGAAAACTGTCTAATTTCTATCAACATTCTTAATGACTCGGGTTAGGATTAGCGCTTATGAAACTTGGGAATGGCTGACAATAGTTATGTGACTTGACATCAAGTACAGATATGAATATATAAGCGCCTTTAGCGTGTGGTAACAACCCAAATCAGAATCCAAAAAAAACTTGCAGCGTGCCCCATCCTCCCTGAAATCTCCCTCCAAGGATATCTGGCAGCCCTGGATTAGACAAAAACATGAGGGCGGTGCAGATTACTGCTGGCCATAAACAGACACGCCCCGGCTCGGACAGAAGTCTGTTTCCGGCTAGCAGCCACAGCAAAGCTGTCATCCCAGCTCTGTTAAAACAGGTTGTATCTTTATGTTGTACAGATATGTATGGTGAAGCAGAAGCAGATATGGCTGAAGCATATTAAGGTTCAGTAGGAGAGTGGATGCGGCGCTGCTGTTAAATCGGAGTGTCCTGGCAGCACATCCTTCTGAACAGACTGGGGTCGGGAGGACTGCTTTCACGATGAAAAGATCGACACAGGCTTGTTGTTGAAATACTCTTTATTTGAATTGCTGTTTTCCATGTTATATTCAGAGGAAATCAAAGAAAATCTATGTGCTCGCTCACCCTTGCGGTCGAACGTGTTCTGCTCGGCTCGGAGATGCAGATTTCCAACGTGACCATTGACACTTTATTGACTTCGCTGTCAAGATGCTGCTTACAGAAAGACTGTAAATGTGAAAGAGAACAGCCATTACAACTGCCATTTAACTGTGGGATACAGCCCGGGTTTAAACATCAGCCGTCTAATGAAAGAGACTCGGTTCTGTTAACGTCCTTTTGGCTCGTTGTGCTCTAAAATGTGTGACATAATTCTGTCTTTTAGAAGTAATACACTTAACGAACCCTTTGGGCTCACCACAATGCACTCCTATTATTTAAATCATTCAACAGATTCGCTGAGCGCTATTCAATTTGCAATTTAAAAAATAAAAAAAGTAAACAGCAGAGAAAGAAGGATGCAGTTTTACAACATTACTTCCCTTGCTAATGCGTTCCTCCCGAGCTCAGTTGAGCTCTAAACAAATGTTATTGATGACGGTATCGGCGAAGTGTTTATGGGCTGGTTAATCTCACCCTAGGTGTTGGTTAGCGGGGGTCAGGGGCTGATATCCATAAACTGCTGCCAGGCCATCAGCAGTGTAAATAAGACATCGATCCTGCCTGCAATAGGAGCCTCCAATAAATATGATTAATGAATAAGTAATGAGAGAAAATAGGTGGGCTGGAGAAAAAGGAGAGATGATGGAGGGGGAGAAAGAGTGCCCAATGTGAAGAAAATAAATGAGGGGAGAGTAAGTTAGGAGAAGGGTAAACGGGATAGACAGAGGAACGGCAGAGAGAGGGAAGGGCAGAAACATAGACACATATAATACTGGTGTCTTGTGAGATAAACATACTGAGGAGAGAAACCACCGAATGCACACATGACATTTCAATAACAAGAATTATATTCATATGTTTTGCTTTAAAGGTAAGAATTAATTCAAACGTGTTTTATTGCGAGAGTAGCATTCTTTATTAGCATTATATGTTTTTATTGATGGCTGTATATTTTTATTGATGGCTTATCTTCACAAGGCTATTTTAAAGCTTTCAGATTTTATGCACAAAATGTTCTTTGATATTTTACAGATAGTTTTTATCAAGCATATAGCATGACTGGTGGCAAAATATTGTGAAATAGCATAATGGAAAAAAATATAGATCTGCATTTGTAGCACCAAATGGCTCATTCAATCGCTCTGGACACCCTCCATTCTCTCTCTCTCTCTCTTCTCTCTCTCTCTCTCTCTCTCTCTGACTACTTCTCCATTATGATATGAAGCTGATCATTGGAGTATAATTGATTCTGTCCAATATGGGGAGGGGCTTTAATGTCTGCCGCTGTGCAGTGATCGATCAAGCCAAGGTTAATCCAGTGTGAACTTTATCACACTGCTCATGAAACACTTCATCTCTGCCTGAGTTACTGACCCACCCAAACCCCCTGAGACGCAACACACACACACACACACACACACACACACACACACACACACACACACACACACACACACACACACACACACACACACACACACACACACATACAGACACACACACACACACACACACACACACACATGCGCAGACACAGACATATGCACACACACAGATATACGCACATGCAGACACATGTTTGCTTTGCTCAGCTGCACAGAATTAATAGATAGTAGATGAACAGAGTTAATCTACCGTGTACCCACTATCTGGCTTAATATCTAGACTAATTTTTGCATTATGTGAACAGAAGCCAACCTCTTGAGCTCTGACATTTTACTTAATTAAATTCACTTGATCAGAAGTGAATGACTAAGGTCATAAACATTGTATTAATAAACATCTGGTACTTTTACTGGTCATTTTAGGTGCCAGGTGGATGAAGGGATGTATGGATGGTGTTAACAGATACTGATGATAAACACACTTTTGAAAATGTTGATGCATCTCGTCTGCTTGCCGGTGTGAACTGCTCTAATTCTTTAGATTTTCAGAGTAAGCCGAATGATTTTGTCACAACCAGAGCTCCAATAATACTGCGCTGTCTTCCCTTCCTGAATTTCTTTCCTCCCTACGTTTTTTGCTTGCTTTTAAATCCAATGATGCGACCAAAATCATTTGCATTCCATCATCAGCTCCTTATTTCTGATACCTTTTTTGTGTCCGTCTCAAATTACCTTCAAAGTATAACAAGTGTAGTTCTACATCATTGTCCCGTTCTTCATTCCCAGCCAGACGGTCCAATGCCTCTCTCTCACCCAGTAGTCTCCTTCTCCTGACATTCATCAACATCGTCTCTCCCTCTTGATGTGCGGCTGAGAAGAGAACCAGAAAACTAATTATGCAACACTGCAGCTTCATTTTTGGTGTTTGTGGGGACACGTTGAAGTGTGACAATTGGAGAGCTTCCAATTAAAACGATGGGATGCTCTGACGGCCAGCCCCCCCCCCCCCCCCCCCCCCCCTTGGACACCAGCAGGATACGTTGTTAAGGGAACAGCGCACCGGTTTACCATATTGAGCCTATGCTGTTGGAGTAGTGGGATAGTGATTTTACAATCATGTAGTTTCACTTTCCAAAGTAATCCGATCTATTTAATTTAGTTGCGATTAACTTTGCTACATCTTCGGGATTGGAGCCTACTTGAAAAGGAAAACACAGTGACATTTGCCATTTGTAGAGAGACCAGCACGATGTGACCATTGACCAGACTGCAGAACATGGCAAGTAACGCACTGTGTTGACGCGGGCATGTCTCTGTGTCCTTGTACTTGGTAGTCAACACTCTTCCTTCTGCCAACAAAACAGCCAAGTGACACAAAACGCAACATGGCTGCCACGTATTATAAACAAAATCAAATTGCACGGATTACGATTGGAAAGTTATCATATCAAAACTCTTGCACACTACCCCAGCGATAGGCTTGACATGTCGAATCTGCAAACTTTTTTTTTGATTGCGTCGCTGAGTCATGGGATGTACCACTTATGCAAGTTGGGAGAGTCACAAAGAGACAGCTGGCGAGAACGAGAACGTGAAGACAAATGACAAAGTCCTGTATCTCACCTCAAGCCACCTGATGAGGAAACGCAAGCCACACCAACCTCCTCAGTCTTCATGGTGCAGACCTTTTTGACAAAAGAAGCGGGCAGCCCTGACTGCCAGAGTGCAAGGCATGCCAGCAGGGCAGTGAGACACTGGAGTTGAATAAATGACTGTGTTTACACTTCTCTCTTGAGTACTCCAACATTGTGGCCATCACACAATGGTCAACACCCTCTGGATGGAGACTACATACAAACAAACAAACACTGATATCCCCAACTGCAGCAGTCTCTGCACATAGCACTCATGCTTGCTTATAATGAGTGTTGTCTTTCTGCCTCTTCTCATTATGCTCCATTGTGCAATGGTGTCATTACCGCTTCTCCAAAGCAACTAAAAACAAAGGCCGACCTAAACCAAGAGAGAAAGAGAGAGGCATCTGTGCAGATTTCATTAATGCTTCATGAGTAATGCCTTGGATGTTATTTAGACATTGTGAATTACCTTTATGTCTCCTTAAGTGAAAAAATATTACTTAACTTTGTCAAAAAAATTAAAGCCCAATAATAGCTACAATATGTCAAGAGGAAGAATCCAGCTGCAGTTGGTTTGAGTTTGAAATCATCCAACTGAAACAATCCCACACCTCCCTTCAGACCTCCTGCCAAAGTCACTCCACGAAACCCGGGACTATCGTGGTAGCTTTTACAATAGGTCTGCTAGACTTTATGAAGTCTGGGGATACAATACTCATGTGTGTGCAGGTAGCCATGTAGGTGGGTGGACAGATGATAACAGTTCGCCACAGCCACAGATTTCTCAGAGCATCATTGATTGCTGTTTGAATGTAAGAAAAAGTCAACAAATATGCCCAGAAAAATGCTTCCAACATGAATTGCCTACCATACTTTTAATATGCACCAGTTGTACTGACTAACTGCCATGGGCTTTAAAGACAGGCAGTGCATGGTCAGCTCTAGGGGCTGTGAGGACCACAGTGAGACTGTACAGAGACTGGAGAGGAACTCCACTCCATGAAGATAGTTTCCATTGCACTTGCATTGAGATTCCAGGTACCATGCACAACACATTGATTATGGCAGATGCTCAAATGTATGCATTTTACATATTCAAGGTCAGAGATCGCATATTGCTGTCGACTCTGTTCATCAATCACCCTCAGCTGTCTTTTAGTAGCTCAATCTATTGGATTTGAACACTCAGTTCAACCGCATATTGCTTATCCTCCACAGACTTTATCCATTTATGGGTTGTATTCTTTTTCTGTTTGCATGTCTTCCGTTCAATCTATCCTCCCACTTTCGGTCTGTCTTTTGGGTTTGTTGTCTATCATTTGTTTTTGAAACTCCTATGGACCTTAGAATGAGCGGCCCGGTGTGACACACAGGGCTAAGCGGTGGTCTCCGTGATAAGGTCAAGCTCCGCAGACGTCCCAATGACTTGACCCTGAGACCTCCGCTGCACCACAACGGCCATTGGTAAGCAGCACATCCATAAATCAAACTCCATTTGATTGACCCCATCGAGAGCGCGTCGCGGAGGTCAGAGGTCACAGCTGAGCGCCGGTCACATAACAGGCGTGCAACTGGCGAGAAACTGACGAATGAGGAAGGAAAGGTGTCTCGAGAATGACATAGAGAGACCTTGAGCCTTCGCCTGCACGTGCCAGCAGTCTCTGGGGAGGTAATCTATTGGGTATGGAGACCAGGGGAGAGTGTCTGGTTGGCTGCAGCTTTGTTCATGTATGGCTTTATTAAAAACAGCACAAGGCTGTTCTCAGTTCAACCGTGCCCTCTTTTTAAATCCCATTGGTTTTTCCTGCCTGTTTCTACATGTAATTTATCCCCTGACTTGTGTGTGAGCTCGGCTGAACGAAAAATATCTTGCGGCAAACATGGGAAAGGGAAAATACACAAGCACACAAACACGTAACAATGCATGTGTATGTACAATGATTATTTATTCAGGCCTAAACAACAACTGCAACCTGTCGGTCAATCTCACCTCTGCTCCTGCAGGAGGATGCGGGGCCATGTGGTGGGAAGATACACAATAGCGTGCCGCACAATATGTAGTAAATATTGACTGTCGGGGGTAATAAACTCAAACCAATCTGTGACAGATTGACTCAGGGAGTCGAGGGACAGCGGTTTTGACAGGTTTAAGATCAAAGGTCGTGTTTTTTATTGCTGAAATTGGCTAGATTAGGTGTTCTTAGTGTGGCTTTCATGTTTCAGGTGGTTTGCCATCTCACAGCCGGGGACATACTGGGACATAAATCCATGCCATAAATTCAAATTTGCTGCTCGTCTATCATTTTACTTTATGACAGCTCTGAGCAAACTCAGTTGTATACAAACATGCATCGTAATATTCTCTGAATAAAATATGAATTAAACTAAGGCAATCACAGTCGTTGTTGTTGTCATTTGCTTGATTGAACTATAGCCTTTTGCAATTCAGAAGTTGCAATAGTTGCCACTGGGAGAGAAGCTATAGCAGGAATGATGATTAGTTGGATACAGAATAATCTTTTGCGACACTGATCACTCATCATGACTGTTGACATATTTACGATTTTGGGTGCATATTTTTCTTTTAGTTCCCCTCTCTCAATCTTTTCTATCTCTCTCTCTCTGTCTCACTCTGTCCCGCCTCCTGCTCCCCAAAGACGTTCGTATAGATTTGGACAGTGGTAACATACTGGAATCGTGATGTGTAACATTGATTGTGAGGTTGGAGTTCCAGCCTTTCTCGTTCGTTGTTGTTCACTAGAATTGAGCGTGAGCCGCTTATTTTAAAATCTTAACTCTGTATACAAGTTGAATGGATTCCTTAAACCTTGATTCCATCACAAACACATGTGCACACACACACACACACACACACACACACACACACACACACACACACACATGCACACACACACTTATACTGCACCAAGACAAGTCTGAATCCGAGAAAAAACTGAACAAACACATTGGGCTAAACACATGCTCAAATAGACACACACACAAACACACCACACAATAAAAACACAGAAAACGTGCCACACACAAGCACAGTGTTAAGCCTGTGTGTTGCCCCGGCATTAAAGAGGACTTAGTGCCCAGAATAATGGCAGCATACAAGACTAATCCACTTTCATGCCATCCTAGCCTGATATGTCAAGCCCTGTTCGTTGTCCCTGTCTTGGTAATGAGCAAAAGCATCAAATCATCTCCTCATTAGCCTTTCATGGACTCCTCATCCTTAATCCTCTTTATAATATTTGCCAAGTTCAAAATGTTACAGATTTATTATTACATTACAAGCGGGTATTGGGTAGTTTGTTATACCAACAAGCCAAAACTCCTTTGCGCATGTGTCTGCATGCATGTGAGTGTGTGTGTGTGTGTGTGTGTGTGTGTGTGTGTGTGTGTGTGTGTGTGTGTGTGTGTGTGTGTGTGTGTGTGTGCATGCATGTGTATGATTTTCACTTATCTATATTTCACCAATTCAATAGTTTTCCATGACAACATGATCCATGATTACACTTAGATCAGCATTTGACAATCACTGCAGGTCTGCTTAAACAAGATTAACGGAGTCCCGTATGGAGGAGACCAATACACAAACGTATAGGTCTTTTTATATGAGGGGAACACAGATATAGAGACGCAACCCACTTTTAGAAATAATGAAAAATATCTCAGGCAGTTCGCGCAATGAAAGAATATCTCTGAGTTATTTCAATACTTCAAAACAACCTCTTCTGAAACTATGAAGGCCTTAACCAAAACCTCTTATATGATTTTCTCTCGAAACACAACGGCCCCTGGCATCAAACACTCATCTGAAAGTGACTCATAGCGCATTTCAACTTCAGAGGGGGAAGACATTATGATGGAACAAGGCAGATTACAGAAGAATGCTCCCTCTTACAGCCAGCCTCCAAATGACCCTCTCAGGCCCCTGTGCTCCTAGTCCTCATCTGTGGCATTATTCTCCCTTCACAGGAATAATGTGTCAAGTTCATCAAAAGTAGAACTTGATGTGTACATTTGGGGTTTTGGGGAAATATCCTAACAAACATTCACAGGTAGAGGGTACATTATGTTATGTTGGCTCTTTCTTTCGTGGCAGCTCATTGACATTCAAGAAAACAATCAGACCGGCAGAAGAAGAGGGGAAAGAAGTGGTTAACCAATGAGACCCAGGCTTTTTCTCTCTTCCCTTTCATGGAAACCACACCTCTCTTTGCCCCCCTTTCTCTCTCTCTCTCTCTCTCTCTCTCTCTCTCTCTCTCTCTCTCTCTCTCTCTCTCTCTCTCTCTCTCTCTCTCTCTCTCTCTCTCTCTCTCTCTCTCTCTCGGTTATGGCATAACACCAGTACAGACAATCAGAAGCACTCGTTCCCGCTCTATTTCCATAATCTGTGCGGCGGTAGCATGATCCTTGTGCCCTATAGCTCCTAAAGCAGCATCCTTGCCGATCCCATTGGCCAGGCTTGTTAAGCCTCCCAGGGCACAAACAATGAGGTCCTTTAATGTTCCCCAGCTGTGTGGCAGGATAAGAGATGGAGCCATTGGCAAACACTTCACGCTCTATGTTACTGATCTGGACTCGTTCCTGAAGCACGAGCGTTTGTGCCTAATGTTGTGCTGAATGGAGACAGAATATGTCAATGGCATAATGAGGATATTATGTCAATGTTTTTGCATGGGGTGGATAACTTGTAGGAGATAGGGTAGCATAGAGTAGGGTAGGGTGCTACAGGGTTGAGTAGGTCGGAGTAGGGTAGGATAGGATGGTCGGCCAGGACCTGATAGGTAGAGCAGTGCAGGATGGGATAGGATAGGATATGGTAGGATAGGGAAAATCATTACAAACTGTTGAGTTTAGCAACACAAGGCTCTGGCTTTGTGTGCTTTGAATTCATCTATGCACCGTCAAAAGCTGATGAGCTTCTGAATATGCAGGAATCCCAACCCAGTCCGCCGATAGGATTTTTGTGTTTCCCTGAATCAAGGGCCTGGATATTCTTTATTTGAAACCCAGTCTGAATCCTGATAGACAACAGCATAAGCATAATGACAGCGTAACGCCCTGAGTAACCCTCCTTGAACATTTGTCTGTATAGATATGATGGCTTCAGAGTGGCTTGAGAGTGATTTAGCCCATGTGGGAGTTGAATCTGGAAGCTTTTTGTTTGTTTTAACTTTAACCCCTGCTTGTTTTCTTTCCGTTGTATGATTTACCTACATTTGAAAATAAGAGTGCAAAAACTACCATATGTATATACCTTTCCATTCTTTCTCCTTTATTTCATTTTTCTTTTCTTTTGATATTCTCCAATTTCAATCTATTTCCATACATTTATTTTTATCTGCTATGTGGTTCCCTGGTGAAATGTTCATTCAATCCTCAATCCAAATCAGAGAAATGTCAGTAATGGCTATTTTATGGCCCTCAGCACTAAGATGTGACAGTCTCAAAGCAGTGAGGTGAATCACTTCAAAAGAATAGCTGAGCAACGATTGAATAATTCATGGCCGCCTGGCCTCTCTGTGGCTTCATTTCAGCTGAAAGCCCGTTTTAATTCCCCCACATTATTCCAGCACAACGTCACATTAAAAGAGTCTGCCTCTCCGTCTCACACACACTGTTCGGTGTGGTTTTTGGTGATTGAAATACCCACCGTGTGTCATTGTTCAAAGCAACACCGTACTGCCATCTACATCAAAACCAAAACACAGGAGAACAGAGTGGAGTAGTTTCACCTTAATTTGCTTTGTTTTTCCCCATTGGAGTACGCCAAAATGTGGACGTGAGAAGGCTGTTGTCTTTCAGCGGCTGTAAAATAGCTTTGTTGCTTACAGCTGTGCATTCCATGAAGCAAAACTCTTGTTTTTGGCATCCTCCTTACAATGAGGCAGGAGCAGTGGTTAATTTGAGCTGGATCCTGCCGGAACAAGATCGGGCACCTCTTAATTTTGGCCTCCCTGTGTTCCGGTACTTATTTGGGCAGATCTGGTACCTCTCATGAAAAAAATAAAAAATTGACGCCCTGTTGACGGCCTGAAAAGCTGGGCCAACAAACCACGCCCGACACTATTGAAATTTGCCGCATGTGAGGAGCAAGCAGAGAGGAAAAAACGGTTACCATGCATGACCACATGCGTGTACGCCATGCACAAGTTAATAGAAATTATAAATATCACAGCAGGATTGTGAATGTTTACAATATTTCATGTCAATTTACAATAGGATATTGACCCTGCGCGCCTCATCTCTGCAACAGAATTTGTTTAAGATATAAAACCATTGAATTGAACATTAAAACAGATATTTTCGTTTTTAAATAAATATTTGGAATCGAAAATTCATGTTTTCCACAGTGTGCCTCTTTGATATTGAGCGGGTCTGCAGGATCGCACTCTGCACAACCCAGTCGGTAAAAAAGTCACTGTCACGCACGACTCCGTAATCAACGCTTTCCAAGCATCGGTGGTGATGGCAACTTTCGCCGCTAAGGACAGGATCTCACGGAGGGAGGTCGCTGCTTCGCTGTACATTTTTTCCAGCCGCACAGTCCTAGTTTGGCGACATGGCACTGTGTAATCCGGCTCAAGAAATGCGATCAGATCGCGGAAGGCTAACACGTCACGTCTCTGGCAAAGGCTGCCGTGTTTAAAATAGCATGCATATGCATCAGCTATATTCTCAAATTAAATTTACAGAGCAATCCCTGCAAAGTATTTAGGTTAACTATATAAGAGACTAGGATTAGTGTGTGTCTGATGGGGGGGGGGGGGGGGGGGGGGCGTGCCATCATGATGGTGGCCCTCCATCGTGATGTCAGTCAGCCATCACGACGGGCGATGACACCGTCCATCGGCACAACCCTAGTAGGCAGTGTATTTTTGTTTTGTTCCATTACCTCTAACCCCCGTGCTAAGCCTCCGGATCCACCCCCCCCTCTGCGTTTCGGGACCTCCCACTGTACAAATTAAGCACTGGGCAGGAGAGAGGTGTAAAAATGACATGCAGAATCCTCTTGGAGAAGATGAGCCAGGCATGAGGCTAGGAGATAGCGACGAGCTATCCTTCTTGCACGGTGCCCTTGACACATCCTCCATGGCCAATCTGGACGATCCCATGGCTTGCGGGGGCACTGTTCCGAACTGGTGTGGTGTTGATCCGAGCGGGAGATACGCACCAGGCACTCCTACTCCCCCGCTCCTCCCACCCCACAGCTCACCCCCTACCCCGGTGGAGGAGACAAGGTCCCTGATAAGACAAGGAGACAGAACAATGTGTTAAGACAAGCAATCAGCAGACACGTTTCCAATACGCCACACACACACACACACACGCACGCACACGCACGCACACGCACACACACACACACACACACACACACACACACACACACACACACAGGGAGACTGGTGGGGGTGGTTACCATGGAAACCAGGTGAAGGTGACTCTGGCGACTCAAATGACACTAAAGAATGAGTGTTGTAAGAGTAAAAATAATATGTTAGAATGTATATATATATCTATCCTTAACGGGGCGCGTCAAGTTTATCCAGTGAGGTACGCTTCCAACGGCGCCACTTCGGTACCAACAGCCAGCACGCTCCTGTTCTTCCCAGATTACAGTCCAGCGACGACAGCAAGGAGAAAGAGCTTCAGTTCTGCCATAAAGAAAGCTAAAGACATGAACCTGGAGCCATTCCTCATCTACCCTGCGCAGATTAAACTGCAGTACAAAGGTGAAAAGAAGATGTTCGACTCCCCCGAAGCCGCCGAAGATTTCATCAACTTTTCAACGGAGGTCCGCCTCCACACCGATACGGCGCGACGGTAGAGCTATTGCCGCAGTCTCAAATCCGATCATAGGAAAGAATCACCGTTTCCATTCCAAAATGAACACGGTATGTTAGTTATAATAGAAACAAATGCTCTGAATCAAACCTGGTCGGAGCAGGTTTTGCGCAGGTTAAGTTTGGAACATAACTCGGTTTTGGGTATTTAAACCCTCGTTCACCGCAGATTTCATGTGTTCACAATGGCATGCCCTTTTGATGAGAGGCCTGTTGATATCGGAGCGCAAATTATTCGTGCAATCCACCGGCTCGACATCTTGGCATATCCGGATGACTTTTTGCTGGAGAGATATAGATTCTCGCACAAAACTTTAATATATTTAAATAGCCTTCTCCAGTCTTACATAGCCAAATCTACCAATCGAGGACCTGGCCTCAGTTCACTCCAGACTATTTGCGTAGCCCTCCGTTTTTGGCAAATGTTTTATCTATAATGTTGGAGATGCTGAGCACATCTCAGTCCTTTCAGATGACCCATCCACGTCCGGACCAAGATTTTCATCAGCCTCCTATCATACAAAGAGGCTACAATATTGGCTGAGTACTATATGCCGAGAGGCGCTTACAACAGAAAGTATAAAATAGTCCTAACGGACTTACATCCACTCGAGAATGTTCGATCGTAGCCGGCGGCTCCATTACAAGCACTAATCCATCATGATCTGTGAAGTTGATGAATTGTCACTTTTAGGTTTTCTACCCAGTTACCAGTTACTGTGTGCACTGTGGCATGCACACAGTTTGCATGTGTTACTTCGAAGACAAACAAAATCTAAAATACAAGAAAACAGAAAAACCTACATTCAACCAGTGGGGTACCCTCACATGGCCCCTGACTCTCTGAGGAGGTACCTCCAGGTACCGCCTCCGTGCCAGGGCGCCCTGAATTTATGTCTATTGCCAGCTCCTCCACCGGGGTCAAGACAATTTGAGGGCCAGATCCAGTCTGCCGACTGTCTGCCTTTTCACGATTGGCTTACAAAAAAGGGCTTATTTAAATGCAGGAGTGACAAATATGGTATGACAATTTAAATGCTGGACTGACAAAATATACCAATACGATGGTGGGAAAAGCTTACCAGTTTGTATGTTTTTATACTTCATTTTTACTTGCTCCGCTGACCGCTTGGGAGCCATCGGAGTACATATTTTTTAGAAGAAAAGAGTTATGTGGTAGGAACGTTAAGAATGCTTAACTGGGATATTAATAGATTCATGGCTCAAATATTAAGGATCATGCTTTTGACATGTAACTAACGCATTTACGCGGTCAGCGATCCGCTGCCAGGCTTTGGTTCTCTGAGTTGCAGAGGCTTTAGCGTTCCCTTTTCTTGTGATAATGTCCTTCTCCTCGTCATAGCTCTCCAGGATAACCTGGAGTTCCATTTCATTGAAATAAGCGGCCCGTTTCGCCATTTCGATCAGGGTTTCCATGATCCATACACCACGTCTTTATAGGTTTGGCGTGGACGCACACAACCCTGTGTTAACCAACCCTGTGTTGATTGAACTAATGCATAACCCGTGCGGTGGAACCGACAGCTCTGGTTTAGTTGGCACAGGGTCAATCAACCTAGAGTTCAGCATTAACTCTGTGTTTGTTAAACCTCCGTTTTGTGGAATACCCCACCGTTCCGGTGCCGCGTTCAGCGTCAGCAAACATCGTCCGGGCATGCATGCTCCCTCGTGAGTGCTGGGTGAGTGTCCGCTAAATCCAGTTGTCGTCCCGTCCAAATCGGGTTCTGGTGGATCCCTGGTCGCAACATGCTTCCAGCTCCTCTGCCTAAAAAAACATAACACATTCTTTTAATGGTACCTGGCCTTCCTCTTCCTCCGCCACAGGTGTTCTCCATTGCGCTGATTAGTGTTACGCAATGGACGCTCTCTGGCGCCGGCTGGTGGGTACCGAGGTGTTTGGACAGTGTGTGTGTGTGTGTGTGCGTGTGCGTGTGTGTGTGTGTGTGTGTGTGTGTGTGTGTGTGTGTGTTTATTCAAGCCTCATTGCCAGCCTTGCTTGGCCATATTAGTGGCAAAGCTTCAAACAGCTGGCTTCATGTTGTCAACATTCAGATCTATAATACTCAGTTCTACTTTGCTATTATCGGTGACTGTGTCTGGACATCTATTACATGTTATCTTATACAACACACATACACACACACACACACACACACACACTCACACACAAACACACACACACACACACACACACACAAACACACATGCATAAAACTATAAAAATGAGAGAGAATAGGGCTTCTGCCGGAGAACCCAGAGCCCAGCCCAGCCATTAAGTTGACGAAGGGCGTGTAAAAAGTGGTTTGTGGGCTGTGGTGCGAGCTCTGAGTGGCTGTGATAAGACGACACCACCTTCCCCCCCCCCCCCACACCCCATCCCTACACAGCACCCCGTCTCCCCACAGTCCCACAATGGTGACTACCACAGCCTCCGCGCGACATGCACCGAGACATCCGCTCAGCAATGACCAGGAGCATTGGAGTGAAGGGCTGTGTTTCTGGGTGTATTTTTTGAGGCATCTAAAACCCACCTGCATATTACCGGTCCATTCGGAGGTACAGCTCACGGTGCCTCTGGTTGCCATGGTGACGGCAGCTTATTTTTAGCTCAAACCCAACTAACGTCAGTAAAGTCTTGAATTGTCTTGAAAGAATACATCAATGTGTAGGTTTTGTATGCATGCATGTATATATATATATATATATAGTAAATTCTGGTAGGCGGGAAATACAAATTTGGTCAAAGAAATCATATTCTTTTCCTCAAACATACTCACACATACATAGCAACAGAGACACACAACTCAACAGATTTAAACTGTGTTTTCGCCAGCTAGTTTCCTTTTTACACAGTAATTTATGTAATTGAAATTGTGGCATAAACATGCCGACCAAAGAGCGCATTCCAAACGGCGTCCAAATACAAAAGCACTTTGCATACTGTTGTACCCAGAATGGCCAGGTTCAATTTGGTCCAACTGCGTGATGATTTAATACTCATTTAGATGCAACTGGCAGACGATGATTCCAGATTACAAATGGAGAATGAGTGGGGAGGGGAGAGGGGGGGTAGGACTCAACAACAATGCCTGTCTGAAGTCACTATACCTATATTTGTCTTCTGGATCATCTATTCTTTCCTTTATTTGCTCATTATTTCTGGAAGTTTACATTTCAGTTGAATGTAATTATTATTTAGTGGCAAAGAGAAAAGTGTGTCTCTTACTTTCCCTCTCTCTATCTCTCCTGTTCTCTCTCTCTCTCTCTCTCTCTGTTTCCTTTGAAATCACCTCTAGAGCTAATGATCTATCTTGACCTCAGTGATCTTTAATTAAATTATAAATGAGCAAATCCTATCCGGAGCTCATCTCTGGGAGAGTAGGAGAAAACACACAAACACACACACAAACACACACACTCTCTCAAACATACACACACATACACACACACACACACACACACATTCACAGTGTATCACATGCACCCACACACACATACACACACACACACACACACACACACACACACACACACACACACACAAATAGACAGTGTATAATATACACATATTCACAGTGTATCAAATGCACACACACACACACACACACACACACACACACACACACACACACACACACACACACACACACACACACACACACACACACACACACACACACACACACACACACACACCCACGCATTGTCTTTATTGTTATCCACTTTTATCCCCCTAATATAAATCCCTGCACGCACCACACACACACAGAATCAAACGCATACACAGACTAATTGTCTTAATTTTACCTACTTTTATTTCCCCAGTCTATTCTCCTCCAGCCCACCACTGCTTTTAATGTGGCTCCCGAGGGCATAACTGTGTTAATGGTTTTGATCATCAACCTGAAACCACCAGGGAGAGAACCACAGATCTTCTGGGAACGCAGGGTCAATATTATCCTTTATCGGCTTCTACTGAGTGAATTACGGCGCGGTAAAAACAAACAGCTTGAAAGGGATTCCACCGATATAATGATTTGTGCTTTAATACCAGCTGCTCAAATGGCATATTTCTGTGAGGGAAATCAGAACAAAACATGAACACATTTGGCACAATTGACTGCAATGCACGCACAATGCGAAAGTGTGATGAGCTGTCGGTCTTCATCAAATGTAGAAGTAGTGGAGGATGAAGGACACAAAATGGAGGCATGCAGCGTGAGCAAATGGATCCCCTAAAAAAATCCCACATTGAGTTGCAGCACGGCCATGTGCTTTTGACTACAGAGTGAGGAAGTGAGGGAAGGCTTCCATTAGTTTCCACAGAAACAATTAGAAATCTGTGTAGTAACAGAGATGCTATAAATGCATATCAGTTGGTTTATCTTGTTTCTTATCCCATTCAGCTCTTATTGCTCCGTTCCACTGGGAGAGAACCAAACCCTTAGCAGTTTCAATTTAATTTAATTCAAAATAATTGATAGCTCATTTAACTGTTATGATACTTTTGTTTGATTCTGTTTAACAAGTAAATAACAAAAACATGGTATTAGTAGATGTTCATCTCTTAGATGCTATAGGGATTATCAATAAGATTACTTAGACGCCTGATCCTTTTTTAATGTGTTTTTATACTTTTATATTTTTATATTTTGGTAGTTAAAGTCAAACGACTAAACAATGTGTTGAGAATCATTGATAGTGATAATCAGTGCATAGTACTCTATGCTACAGAACTAATTAACTATCCCAAAATTGGTGTGGGTCATTACCATGGGAATAACAAGACCCCTCCCTTGCAGAACTCTCAGCCCATAACATTTTTTTTTAAATATAATCCGGTTCAAATTCCGGCTAAAACAGTGGGCTCGCTTACACTTTCAGCTTAATATGACATTGCAAATGGACCTACTAAGGATCAATAGTTTGTGAGTTGAAAATCGAGAGTTTGAACTCACATCCTCCAACAGAAGCCCGGACATCAAGGGTGAAGGAACCGGGGGGGACGGAGGGGACGTGTCCCCTCCAATATTGGAGACAGGCGCATTTGTCCCACCTAAAAATTATACCGGGGGGAGAAAAATATTTTATTTTATTTTGAAAGTGCAACACAGCGTCTTGTCACCGCTTCTTATTCTAAAAAACTGGATGATTGAGCAATTAAAGAATTGATTTGATATTTATCAGTTCATTACTGCCATTCAAAATGTGTTTTCCTTTACATTTACAAATGTATCTTTTTAATAGAATAAAATATATTTGTGAATTTTTTCAGTGTAGTTAACTTATGACATATTTCTGTTCAAACCATTAACGGATCTGTCAGGTTTCCGATATGTGTCCCCCCCATTGTTAAACTCATTCCTACGCCCCTGCCGGACAGTCTTGGTTTCAAACCAGCAATCCGGTGATTGGAAGTGGCTGCCATGACCTAAATCCCCGGACTACATTTAGTTATTGCCTGTTCAAACCTGCATTCCACGTTTCTAAAAGCATGCGCCAAACGAATGCCGAACTGAGTTGGACATGAATCTGATTATGGCGATTCAAGAGGCTGAAGCCTTTTGAATTGAGCTGAGGCTAAAGTTCCACTATGCCCTGGCTTAAAATAAGTTTGAGAAAGGCTAATCTCCAAACTCCAAATGTCCTATAGAGGGGCTGAGGTTGTGGGGCTGAGGTTTACCGTGGCTCTGCCCAAGCAGCCCCCTCCCCGTCCTGATACAATTGACCACAATGATATCAAGCTCAGTGCTTTCTGTGTCTCTGACTCGGTGTCGCCGGGACACCCCGTGGAGTTTGCCTTTCCAATCAGAATCAGCGGCCACGGCAGCTCCCGCTGCAGCTCCTGATTGAGTTCGGGCGGGGGGGGAGCGGTGTGGCCGGGCTCTGCTCACAGCACCGTACGCCGTTGTCATCTGAAATGACCCGCTCTCTCTGCCCCGGTCATTACCAGAGAGACTAAAACGCTGGCCGCTCAGCTCAGCTACAGTGGTGCGAGCTAGTGTTGGCCATTCATTGCACCTGGTACCTGTGAAGGAGCTCTGCGGAGATTAGATTGTGCATAAATACATTGGATTATTATTATAAACACAGGGTAATATTTCTATGATTCTTTATATCTGACAATCCATCCATCCATCTATCTCTGCATCAATCCAGCCATCCATCTCTTACTTTGTGTTTGTCTGTCTGGCGATCTGCTATGTGTATGTGTGCGTGTGTGTGTGTGTCTGTGTGTGTGTGTGGGTGTGTGTATGTGTGTGTGTGTGTGTGCGTGAGTGTGTGTGCGTGCATGTGTGCGTACGTGTGTGTGTTGGTGTGTGTGTGTGAGTCTAGGTGAGTAGGTGTGCGGGGAGTAAAGTTAAGTCTGGAACGCCCATCCCATCACAGAGGAGGGTGTGAAGGTGTTTGTCAGAAGAAACACCTTCAATGTATCAGTTCTTATTTATCATTTATATGCTAAAGATAACTGATTGCAGACCGACTTGCTTGGAGTACACCTCACCACAGTGCATGTTATTCCATAGAGTCCATTCTATAATGGACTCTGTTTTCTACTCGGATCAGCAATTCAGTAAACGTTCTAAATTGTATTTAGGGTTGTGTACAAATCACTTAACACGCTGGTGAAAGATAAAAAAAAGAAAAACATAAAGCTGAAGCTTTGTATTTTATTCCTCTTCTTGTCTTTCTCCGGCTGCTCATTTCTCTTTCTTTTCCAACACAGTTTTCTGAGCTCTTGCACTGAGTTGAATAATGCCCAGTCCCGGGAGGGATTTCCCACTGCACCTGGCGATGTGTTAGAGAGATCATTACAAAAGGTTTACCACACCACCTTCCCAAAAAGCCTAGTCATGCATGGGTGCAAAACTAGAGCTACCTTCAGACAGGGAATCACAGTTAGTCTCTCTCTCTCTCTCTCTCTCTCTCTCTCTCTCTCTCTCTCTCTCTCTCTCTATCACTGAAGCTCTCACTTTATTTATCTCTCTCTATCTATCTTACCCTTCTTGTTAACGCTTTATATTAAGGTCCTTGTAAAAAGCGTTAGTTAAGATGTAATAAGACCTTATTATATAATTATTAACATTAATTTTATTAAACTGCTAATTATGCATTTTGCAGGTACGGGATCTAAAGCGGGTACAATGCTTATTAAGGTTAAGTCCTTTAATATACACTTACTAACAGTTAATTAGTGCTATATGTTATCAAGGTTGATAAAAGGTAAAATAAAAAATACATCCACTGTAAATACAATGTTATGGCGGTGAAGCACAAAAAACACACTTTAAAACAGTAATTCTAAAAAATATTTTCTATTTTAATTTAAAAACTTCAGAACGTATTCTTCAACATTTAAAAAAAACGGAATATACGAATCCGAGTCCGGCTAATCCATGTCCATGGCCTCAGGGGGTGATTGAGAATTCTTCTGGCTGGTCTTTCTTGTTACTGTATAAAGAAACACAAAGAACATTGACCACAATAGACAGTTAGCAGACAGGTTACAATAAGCATTAAGCCGTTTAGACATGGATTCAAGACACAACTGTTAGAATTAGATACGTTTGGTTACCCAGTTTCATATGTAGCATAAGATAAACGTTAGCTAAAATGTAGCACGCCAAAGCCTCTGAACAAAAGTAATGTCAGCCAAAAAAGTTTACTAGCAAACAGCTAGCTAGCTAGAACCGGCTACCGTTACTATAGCATTAAATTCTTAAAGGGGACATATCATACCACCAGGTGTGAGTGTAATTAGCCATTACAAGCAGGTTTGAAAATGTGCAGCATTGTGACATCACAGGTGGGCGTGTCAATCTAGATGTGTGCTGGATAGATCAGTCTACCAGCCTACCCAGTAGACTAGCAAACACTGCTCATCTATCCGTCACACATCTAGGTGGACACGCCCACCTGTGATGTCACAATGCTGCACATTTTGAAAACAGCTTGTAATCACACTCACACCTGGTGGTATGATATGTCCCCTTTAAACTTACCAGAGTCATCCTCCAGTTCGGACCTCTTCCTCTTATCCATGTTTTCTGTGCTTGTTCCTGTCTTTTGTCTGTCAGTTGTTGGTTTGGGGTGCTCGTAGTAACGATTCCAACCTGTTCTCCAAACGTTCGTCAAACACTTCATTAAGCATATGCGCAAGCCATCATCCACTTGCATAAACAGAACTTCCGGTTTAAAATTACCTTAAAAATAAAAGCCTTTAAAGGATATATTAAATGAGACACAAAACAAATCACAATCGCTCAACATGTGCGTACTCATTAACCTTAATAAGCATTGTTTCCGCTTTAGATCCCGTACCTGCAAAATGCATTATTAGCAGTTTAATAAAGGATTTATTAACCTTAATAAGCATAAAAAATGCTTAGTAAAGTTTTAACAATGACATAATAGGTAAGTTAGTAAGACTCAATAAATGGGTTTGTAATGCCTTTATTAACAACTATAAGAAACTCATGAGACTATTATTAATATTATAAAGCAATCAATAATTAGTTAAGACGTTTCTTATAAGTGCTTATAAAGGTCTTATAATCTTACAATTAACATGATTATTATGTTGTTATTAACCCTTATAGATAGTCTTATTAACACCAAATAATGGTAATAAGCATATAATAAGTGTCTTATCACATATTAATGAAGGCTTATTACAGGAATAATAATAATATAATGCGTTACCCAATTTTTTTCTCTCTCTTCTCATCGCACACAGACACACACAGATACACATGCCTTTCTGAATGTAGTGTTTACTTTGAAGATAGTCTCAGAACTTTACGTGTATTTTTAGTGCAATTACTAAGTAGTTGTTGTTTTGTGATTGTGCATCAGAAACACCTTCCCCAGCCCCATGTATATATTCTGGCACTCAATCACAGCCTGCTTTAACACAATATAGGCCCATCCGGGCGTGTGTGTGTGTGTGTGTGTGTGTGTGTGTGTGTGTGTGTGTGTGTGTGTGGGTGTGTGTGTGTGTGTGTGTGTGTGTGTGTGTGTGTGTGGGTGTGTGTGGGTGTGTGTGTGTGTGTGTGTGTGTGTGCGCGTGTGTTTGTGTGTGTCTGCTGCTCTCAATTGGCCATGACAAGCTTTTTATAGGCTCATAAATGCCGGTGAGTATTTTCATAAACAACCTTAATCGTAAGCCTTGCAGAAAAAAAACAAAGTACAAAAAGCAGAGGTTATGTTTGACTTGATGAGGCGCCGAAGAGATGAGATTTCCGCTCGGTTGAGAGCAACTCAGCAGAGTCTTTGGTCTTTTTTTTGGGTCTGTAATGTTGATGAATTGAAGCAAGCCAAACTGCTGAAGTTAGGGTGGAGAATTTTAAAGGCTAGTCATTAAGCAATTGCCTTTTAATGCTATGCCGTCGGAACGGACACAAGAGCCTATGTATCAATGTGTCCTCCCTACCATTAGAGGAGCAGGCTTTATGAGATTTATGTTATTTCTGTTGTTGTGAATTTTTGTGTGTGTGTGTGTGGGTATGTGTGTGTGTGTGTGTGTGTGTGTGTGTGTACACACACACACACACACACACAAACTGCCTACATGCGTCCCTAGATCCCCCCAGGAATACACGTGAACACATTGTCTCCACGTGCAATCTTTTAGATTTGAATGGGCTTGGTAATAACCACTGTTCTCTCTCTCTCTCTCTCTCTCTCTCTCTCTCTCTCTCTCTCTCTCTCTCTCTCTCTCTCTCTCTCTCTCTCTCTCTCCCTATCACTGAAGTTCTCACTTTATTTCTCTCTCTCTATCTATCCTACTCTTTTTGGTAAGCGCACTCTCTCTCTCTTTCCTCATTGGCATTCCCTCCGTCTGCTGCTGTTTTCATGAAAACAGCCAAGCCGTGTCTCACTGATGGAGCTGCAGTCTATTCTTACACCCATCATGTTCCTGAGACCCATCGGGACGGTTGTTATAACCTTCTGTGAGGGGTTTGTAGTGGAGTCTACGTCATACGTGTTTCAGAGGGCTGGGGGGGGGGGGGGGGGGGAGATGAAGATGAAGATGAAAGTGTATAATATATGTACATTTCCAAGTGTAGTTGTCTTGAGCACATTGTTTGTTTTGGTGTGCTGCCTGTTCCACCAAGACACATTTTGTTTTTTTAGATTCGATTTTTTTGTTTGCTGTTTGTCCTCCAGAGGGATGAGGGCACATCAGTCTGAGCTTGTACGGCTTTAGTGTTCTTTGGTGGAGATCAACATGGCCGTTGAGGGGGGATCTGAGCTGCGCCCTGCCGCTAAAGGCCTCCAGCCCACCACCTGGCCTCAGGAGAATTACACGCAATCGGGAAATGGGTAAAAATCTAAAGGCTCGGGCGATGATAGCGACATGATACAATGTTATTGTCGGCGCATGACAAAATGTTATTGTCGCCGCGTGACATTTTATGTGTTGATGATAACTCTTAAGGAAGGCAGGTTTGGCACGTGATCCAATTAGCTGGCTGGGAATGAGGGGACATTGGAGAAAACCAACAGGAGTCTATCAGTCCGTCTGTCTGTCTGTCACATTATCAGTGAGTGAGGGAGATTCAACAGTAGCTGTAATGGATCGTCAGATCGTCTGGCTGTCAGAGATGTTCTTCCAGAGTGGACAAGATTCCCTGTGCGGAAGCGGCCATCGTGACTCTAATCGCACCGGAACCCGAGCAATGGTAAAGATATACTCTGGGCTCGGAGTGTGTCTGTCTTTTAACGGACGGTACGTTGGTCTCTCTATTTAGCTGTGTGTGTTTGTCATGTATCATCACCTTGTGAGTAGAGATGGCCATCACACGGGTTCATCAGCAGAAGGAATCAGACTGCCCTCATCTCAAGGGGGGACCTACGAGGTGATATATAAAGACGTCACGTGCACCACTTGTCGGACTAGACCATTTGTTTAGGGGTCATTTTTGCAATGACCAGGTGATTCATTGTATGTGTGAATGATGGTTATTATTATGGTATTGAAGAATGTACCACATAGAATAGGTTTAAAGTGTATCGTAGCCGTGTTAGCTTTATTTCTGTACATTTGTTACAAATGGTATCGCCATGTGGGAGGTAGGTGAAGGCCGAGCCTTTATATATCACCCATGTGAGGCATCTAGTACATTTAGCTAAGGAAGCAGGAAGCTTGGTGTTCTACAATACTCTATCTTTGAAGAGGGACCTATTGTCGTCATTATGGTGTTACCTGTTAATCTGTTTATTGTTTAGCATTGTCCAATGCAACCTTAAATAAATTGCTTCTAGTCTCATTACATCTGATCTCAACTCAAGCTCCCCTTGGCCCGGTCGGCATGGCGACCCTGGCTCAGCAGAGGCTGGCCCCTAACAGACTCCTTTACATTTTTAAACACTGGTTCATGAGCTAAGAGGACGCCTGCATATGCCTCCGATTCAGAGAGGCAACGTGTGCTCGTGTGGCTCCGCAGCGAGGAGGCGCAGAGGGAAACGAGGGCACAGCATGCACTCACCTCAAGAGCCTGAACAGCCGAGCACGTGCACTCTCGCAGCAGTGAACTTCACACGAGCAAGGAGGGATATTCAGAGGGTGTTGGACACGACGACAGCGAGCCAAAACAAGGAAAGAGTCCCCCTAGGAGGTCATACATCGGGTTAATCCGTACGATTGGTTATGACTGGGAACCGAGCGACCCTCGGCTCTTCGACATGCTAATGTATCGACAGTCAGCGCTGCACACAGGAAGCACATAGAGGCGTGTTCCAAGTGTGGGATGGCAGATGGCTCCTCTCTCCTGAGTTGTAGCACGACGGGGGCTGCTTAAAGATTCTCCTCACAGGCAGACTGGAGCAGTCCTCTGTGGGCAGGGCCACACATCTGGCAGCTATTGTTTATGAGAGTTGTTAACACAGGATCAGGGCTGCTTTATAGCTTTTAACAGCACAGACCCCACAGAGCCCCACACAATGGAACAAGTAACGCGCCCCCGGCCCGCGCACGCATGCACGTGACGGCATGTATGTGCGCATGCACACACACACACGCGTGCACACAAACAAACACACACACACAGACATGCGGTCTAATAAAGCCTCATTATTTCGTTCAAAGGGCATCTCTTTGTCGATAAAGAAAGCTTTTTGTCTTTAATTTCTTAAAAGGGGCAGTAAACTGTTGTCATGTGAACACATATTATATCTACAACACACACACTCTCTCTCCCTCTGTCTTTGTCACAGACACACACCCACAAACACTCTCACTCAAACACACACACACACACACACACACACACACACACACACACACACAACCACACGCTCTCCTGTTAGGTGGAGATGCTGACAGGCTCATTGTGGCAGGGCTGACTGTAGACCTTGGAGACAGTCAAAGGCAGACGCTCACTGTGCACTACAAGGCTAAAGGCTGAAGGTCTCCTATTATAGCACACAGTGAAGCATATATAATGTTATAGCATGGCCCTTAATGTACAGTATTTTGTTGTTGTTATTTCTCAAATTCATTTGTTGTTATTTGTATCACAGATGAGTATGAAAAAGATAATAGTGATGTAATCTGTGAATTGATATGTGGAAAAGACCCTCCTCATGGAGGTATCATCATCGGATGAACTCAGTTCATCAATTATACACACTATTTATGTACCAGGGCACAGGCAGTAGACTAAACTAACGAAGATAAGTCTACAACCTGTGTCCTGCTACCAGACCCATAAATCGTGTTATGAGCGACACCGCTGGTGGTCCTACGATGACGCCTGCGGGAGAGGGGTTGTGTACTGGTTGTGTGTCATTCAATACACCGAAGACGATGATATTGGATAGCTTGAGAAAATTGTGCATGAAATGGTGCCCAGAAGGATAAGGTTGTATAAAGTCGTGAACAGTCATAAAAACAACAGCAGTGATGTATTTTGCAGTAGAGCTACATAATGTGCCATGTATATCATACGCACACTTTCAGTGTCGTGTCCCTTCAGTGCGCAACATGGATTCCTGTCATGTTGACCGCCTGACATGAAACACAAACAAATAACACAACATTACTCAACCACCGCAAAAAAAAGTAAGCGAGTAAAAAGATAGTTTCTGCGATGGACGGAGGAGTGATGATCAGTGGGCCATTTCTATCTCTGTCCTACTAAGGATCACTTGTGACATATGCAGGTTGCTGACAAACAGAAAATTCTGCCTAGCCATGCAAAGCGCACAGAGCTGTGTGTGTAAATGTCAGCACGTCTTAGCGTCTGAAACAGTCACCGGAGGACAGACCTGCCCTGGACATGGATCCGGCAAATTAGTCAACAGAAAAATAGTCAACAGGAAACCAGATCATTTCTTAATCATCCTTTCTTCATGTTCTGTTTTTGACTCTAAATACTTCTCATTATTTACCCAGATTATTTATATGGCAAAGCATGTATATAAATCGTGCTCATAAATCGTATGCGATAAATCTTAGGGGTTTTGCAGTCCAGCGCAGCGTAACAAATAGGGCAGCACATACAAAGCATCACTAGTCTGCTACTGGGAGAGGTAAGAGGCAGTGTTGAGTGACTAATTACAAAACAGGCTTTCTTACTTCTGATGTTATTTGCAGAATGGGATACATTTTAGGTTTAATCTATGTAACACTCTCATACTTATACGAGCTATACTAGCTCTTTCAGTAAAGACGGTAAAATACAGTAAGAATACTGTATTAGGATTGGACAGTTCATCAAATTGTCAAGCTGTCTCTTCCCTCCTTTTAGGACCTCAATCATTATTAAGGTGTCACTACAGATGGAAAATCTTCTTGCCAATGTGTCGCATACAGTGAATTCTGTTCAGGCTGCATCACCTCCCACTATTCCTTGACAGAGATGCAAGAGAAATCACAGAGGCTGTCTATAAATGGAGGATTAGCAATAATTTGTGCTTCTCTATTTCAGACTGTAAGACCTACATGTCCCTGGTCCTCCATTTTGTGGAGCTCATTCTGTTTATTATGTCTCTCTGTCTCTGTCTCTCTCTCTCTCTCTCTCTCTCTCTCTCTCTCTCTCTCTCTCTCTGTCTCTCTCTCTCTCTCTCTCTCTCACACACACACAGACAAACACGCAAACACTTTCTCTTTATCTGTCTCTTTCCCTCAGTAAACAGAGTCTGCTCATTGACAAGACTGAGCTGTAATTGCCATTGTAATGATGCAGCATAACCCACTCATCTCACCTGCTTAATTAATACTGCCACTGCTCTCATACACAAAACTCCCACAAATCCAATCACACAAATGCATGCACCGGCACACACAAACACACACACACACACACACACACACACACACACACACACACACACACACACACACACACACACTCACAAAGACATTAAGAGATCCTGATCAACAGATCCATTTCCACACATCCAGACACACAAATGGATCTATGCATGTACACCAGCACACACACATATGCACGCTTAAGGCACACTTATGCAAATGCAGAAAAACCCGTACACACGTGGCACAGCATTAAGAATGTGTGTCACGTCCTGCCTTTCTATCGGCCTCTAACCCTTCCCTCCCCAGCCTGGTCGTGGCTTCCCTCTTCACTGTAAACATGGCCCTGTCAAATTGAGAGGGTGCACTGAACTGCACAATGAGAGTTACAAAAAACACCCTCACAAACACACATACACACTCCCACTCGCTCTGTCTCGCTCTTTGTGCCATCTCTCTCCCCTTCTGCCATATTTCTTTCCCTATCTGTCCCTCTCCCTTTCCCTATGTCTGTCCATCTCCCTCTCCCCCCCCCCTCCAATCTTCTGTCTCGCTCACTCTTTCCAAGTCGTTCCCCATCACTCCATCCTCCTCAGATTTGAAATATAAGCTATACAAAATAAAAAACCTTTCCTTAAAAAAATAACACAGAAATGCTTGTAAACTCATAGTACCTTTGCGACCCTTTGACACATTGGAAATGTAACTGTTCTATTCTGTCTTCCAATAGATGCTCCTGTATTGGAGACTCCACTACATGTTTCAGAGTACTTCATCTCTGTTCTTTTTTTATGTTTTTTTGGTTTATTTTGTGTGTTTGTTGGAGATATTGTTCTGTTTTTCTTTATTCCTTGTGATAGAATGCATATTGTGTGGCCTTGTGCAGTTCAAAGATGTGGGAGGAGACACAACAATATGCAGCAATGATGTAGCTCACATTTGTGGCTGTTCTCTGCTTATGCTCCAAGGTGATTTATGGATTTTTCCTTCTTTTCTTGTTCTTGAGCCAAATATGGTGAGATACTAGGAAAAGCTTCTTATTAACGAGGTAATAACAATATAGTTATAATTCCTTATCATTGTTCCCATGTAGGTGGCCAATAGCAAGCCACAGAACGAAGATGGACAGTAATTACTAATTGAACCAATCCGACAACGTCTCTATGTCCCCGGATCTTTCTCTGTGAGAAAAACTATGAGCAGCGGCAAAGGACAAAAAGAGTGACACTTATTTGACACCAGAGTTTGACTCGGAAGGCTGCTTGTCCGAAAACTGCAAAGTTATAAAAACTACTAATAGAAAGTTATATTTATGAAACAAAACAATCACAAAGCTTGTCAGAGAGGTGAACGCTCGTCTGAGGGAGATTTAGATTAATTGGTAGCTGGGCTCCGAACCGGTTAAAGTTACGAAAAAAAAACGTAAAAATAACAATATAACAATACGAAAACAAAATCGTATTTACTGTTCTTGACAGAACCAGTGAATACATTGGTCTGAAAACAGTTAATATCATTATTATTTAATTAAAAATGCAGAGTTCTCCAAGAATGGGCTGGGGAGAGAGTACCCCTGTGATGAGCCTCGATGGTGAAGCGATTACACTGCGGTACAGGGCGTAGCATTCATCTGTCGTTTTAGTCATATTGTATAAACTATCCAATAGCCACTGGGCTTCTGTTTGATGTCCACAGGCACTTAAGAGGTCCATCATTCAGCGAGAGCGAGCATGCGGTACTGTGATCATTGTTTAAGATTAGGCTACTCACAGCGCCAGTGGCTGGACATGCATCTGATGGGCTGATAGCTGCCATGTCAAATGAGACGGGCTGCGGCTCATCTGTGCTGTGCTGTCGACACGGCCGCTCAAGTTCATTTCTGCTCGGCATTCATGAAGAAACAGAATAGTGCAGCCTCAGTGGATTATCCCTGATGACAGATATAACTCAGGCCCACTGTTTAGTTTGTGCTTTTTTAACACAAACGCATGAACATTATTTTCATGGAAGAATGCTTCGCTGTAATGTACAACATGAGGGGAGATCATTACCACAATTAAAATAGAAGGCATGTTGCGCCATCCAGTATGTAGAGTAGTGTATTTGGAGAGCAGCCGGCTAGTCTTTCCTTGATTTTGCAGTCTCTCTTGTGACACTTTCTGTGGATACAAATATCCATTGCATGTGCTACTTGAAAAGAAACTCACACACATGCACATAAAAGACAACTTCTTACGGAGTGTAAATGACAGAGTCAGCAATATGTGTGCATGTGGGGCTAGATTAAATCACTTACAATATATCTATTTGTTGCTTTGTTTATTTTTGCATAATTTTTGTTGTACCGATCCGCTGTTTTATTTTATATGGTCCTGTTTGTCCATCAAACATGTCTGGTTTATTATTGTGGAGGAGAGTGACCCAATCAACTGATGTCATACTGTTGTTTTATTCAATTGTATTTATCATTTGAAATTGATACACTATAATTACAACCCTAACTCGGTTCCTAACAATTAGACACAGGTATTACACAGGGAGTTCTAAACCGCTTAGAACCTAATCCTAAAATGTAAAGGTACTTCAACAATCAGTTTAAAAAGGTGAAACTCCATATTTGATTATAGCGCTTTGTTTGTTCCAAGGTTAATCGATTGAACTCACTCTCTGTATGTATGCATGTATGTTTATATGTATGTATGTATGTATGTATGTATGTATGTATGTATGTATGTATGTATGTATGTATGTATGTATGTATGAATGTAATTATGTGTTATGTGTTTATGTTTGTATGTATGTATGTATGTATGTATGCATGTATGTATGTATGTATGTATGTATGTATGTATGTATGTACATATGCCTGTATATATGTGTGTACTTATGTATGTTGTATGTGTGTTTAAGGTGTCTATTAAGTGATATAACTAAGGTCTATTTCATTTTTATTCCACATTGACC
Organism: Pollachius pollachius; assembly: GCF_949987615.1. NCBI lineage: Eukaryota > Metazoa > Chordata > Actinopteri > Gadiformes > Gadidae > Pollachius > Pollachius pollachius. Next base: position 19,673,488 of record NC_136935.1, read on the forward strand.
ATTTCTTCAAGCTATGTCCGGTCCTTTAATTTACCCATTATATATACAAGCAGCATTCTGAATGTGACATAACTTGACTATTCAAGTCGTTACAAATGACGGTTGCTCCACCTCACAAGAGCAAAGCCAGAAGCACAGGAAAAGCAGAACCACTGCTGAGGCCATTTTGAATTGTACATTACGCTACGTCAAGACAGGTGTTTTTGGCCAGAAAGGCTGTTTTGAGATTTCATATTGTTTATAGTGAATGCACTCAAAAGCAAAGTAATGCTAATGAAATGCCATGTTTACAGTTGTAGGCACTTTACTGGGTGCATCCCAAGGCTGTCTTTCTTGTCTTTCACTTTCATTTCAGGCGAGTGCCTTCTAAACATCAACTTTGTTTCGATGTCCTTGTACTAAGGACACAACAAAACAGTTTTCAAGGAACTGCTTTCAGTTTCAGTCAGTGGACATGTAAATGTGGGATCCAAACCTTTTATCAGTTACCACTCAAGGGTAGGGAGAGGAATATTTATGATCATTCCTTTTGCTTCCCTCTGAAACACAAGTTTATGCGGTTGGCTTGCAAACATCCAAGCGACTGATAGTATTTATAGCGTCAGGGTTCTTTCACTACTCAAATGGAAATTGAATTCTAACTGAATGTTTAGCCTTTTAACGTATTTTCTCTCTAATAAGCAACTATCTAACTGCTAGACAGCTCCTTATTAAAAGTGTTTGATTCTAACACTTATTCTCTTCTTTTCCACTGACACATTAAAGGGCTTCTGCACTTTTTCGCTTTAAGGTGTAAACAAAACGTGAAACATAAATGGACTAGAATATTATTTAAGCATTATTTAAGGGGAATTTAAGCAGCTAAGCATGTTAAGCAGTAGAAATGTGATCCCAAAAGCAAGGCACTGGAATGAAAAAAACAGTAATTTTAACCTCAAGTATATAAAGCGAAATGTAATCTTCACCTGTAATCTTTCTCGCCCTAGAACCAGATCAGGGGCAGGCCAGTGACCGTTAAGCATAGATCTGAATATTCAAAAGGGACTTTAAATAGACAAGAGAAAGGCCAGACAGGACACATTGGTTTATTCATATTTGTATTTATCTGAAGGACACTTTGCTTTAGGTCAAATTGACCAATATGGTTTACAGTTTCAAACTGTCTACTGTATATGATGAAGAATATTCTGCTGGGCTTTTAAATACACTGTTTGAGGTATAACAAAAATAATCATATCTATATTTACATATATATGTATATAGGTACATTGCAGGTATCTATGACACAGAAGATCTTTATAGGAGTTCTTGAGTTTCACAGTTAGAAAAGAAAAGAAAGTGAGAGAAAGGAATAACATTTGCTTGGGCTTGAGCAATAAACATTAGCCTCCTCCATCCATCCTGATGAGAGCTGATAACACTGGTCCAGGACTGATCCTTTAGAGAGGACCGCAGCAGAGGAGTCAACCAGGCAGTGACTGCTCACCACAAGTAAAGATAATGGGTAATTTAAATCGATCATAGCAACTTCTCACCCCCTTTTAACATTCAGATGAAACCAAACGATACCCTTTGCAGCTCTTTGGCGGCACTAAGAACAAACCAGCCCCATCAAAGTGACTTAGAGGAGAGGAGTGAGCACAAAAGATAAGCGCTGTGAGCTGGCGTGTGAAGTGCTAATATGCAGAATGAGATGCGGGCACCACGAGAAAGGGCTGAGCAAGATAACGGTGAAGAATTACAAATGTTATCTCTACTTTAATGCATTTTTAACGGCGTATCCAGATCTATTTACAGACAATACATCGATAGCATCTGCTGCTGACGTTACTCATGTGTTTACTGGGAAATGAAGAGAGTTGAGAATAGAGTTAAGATGCTAATTCAGTGGGAAGCTGGTGAAAGAAACCCCTCGCTGCTCCGCAGCAGGATTCTGATCCTGAGCCTGTTTACTGTTCCACATGTGGGCGCTCGTTAAATCTTGAGTGAGGCTGAATGTAGGGCCTGTGACGCCTTTCTGCTGCACTCTCCATTAGGTTACATACATATACTTGACGGCAGGAAGAATCTTGACAGAAAACACGCCCGTGACTGCTGAGTTTCTGCTCTCTACACCTGCTCATTACGATCCGGGCACATGATGTCTTCCTCTGGCCTCCAGAAAGATCCCCCCCTCCCCACCCATGTCTGCCCCCTTACCTGGTCCTCTGACCATCTTGCTGTCTGCTTTGGAGCTTTGCTATAAGAGATAACTTGTGGGATGAGATGGAGGAAGAGGAGCAGGCAACTCAAGGTGACTTTCACCATTTAAGAGCTCCGTGTTTGGAGGGCAACTGCCAGTAGAGGCTGTGAATTATTAACTAAATCTACCCCCCCCCCCCCACACACACACACACAAGGAAATAAAGCAAAAGCAATGCAAACATCCACACACCCTCACACAAACACATAACAACTGTTTTTTCTTCTTCTTTCGTTCTTCTTTCATTTTCTCTCCCCTGTGAAATATACCTATGCAAAACGTATGCTGTTCACACACATACATCAACACGCCCCCACCCCTTCCATAAGGCGCCCCACTTCTCAGAAGTAGCCTAGGCTGCGACACAGCATCCCAGAGGCATTTCAATCATTCCGGAACTGATTGAAATGGAGAGATTCCTGCAATAATTGATGAAAACATGCCCAGGCGAGGGACAGCTAAAAGGCAGAAATTAGGGTAACGTTGGACAGTTTTAAGAAACATATTTGAGTTCTCACACAGGATATTGAAGTGTTAACAGGACATCTTGAGGTAATCAAGTTAATACTTTTGAAGATATTGCTTATTGAAGATATAGGTGTTGCAAACAGGAGTTATGAGAATTCAGGGCTTAAACTTTTACAAAGCATTTTTATACTTTTGCAGGACAGAATACACAATATTTTCATTGCTCTCTGGTTGATACAGAAGCTTGAACATTGATATTCTGAATTTTTGTTAAAAAAACAAAATCAAAGGAAAAACTTTTACAGCAAAAAATGTGCTCCAAAAGTTAGGAAGCAAAAGGTTTGACAATAACGTTGTGTACATTACAGTGAGGCAGAGCGGAAAACAAGCACATCGATATACTTATATAAGCTAACAGGCCTACAAGAGGATGACACTACCAAGATGACATTATAATTCTATCAAATTTAATTTTATTCAAATGCATAATAAAATAATGTTGTCAAACTCAGCTTAGGGGTCCTTTGAAGTCAATTCCTTTGGATTTCTGCATGTGTGATTAGTGTTGCCTTAGAGCAGCAAGAGTAGCTGTTAAACCTGAACAGACATATTGGATTGCAGTAGGATTTCATGTATCATACGAGGTGAATTGATGAGCAACCACGTTAACTAAAGCACTCAATATATACTCATTACTTAAGCTTTAAGGGTAATTACTAATTTTTGATGAAAGAAGATCAATTACGCGGGCGTTCCATCAGTAGTAACCTGCTGCCTTGATGCAACTGTTATCTTTCATTATTGGTTCCTTGACTGAGAATAGGAGGGGGACACAACCAAAACAAAAGAGATCTAATTCAGCCTGCCGTTAGACAGGGAGTATCCTGTGTCAACGAGACTTTGTGAAGCCAGTTAATTGGCTGGAGGTTTGAGATTGGAATGTTTGGCCACAAGATGATTGGACTGAATCCCTGGAGAGCTCTACATACATCAGAGACAATTGCTTGCTATTTTACCTGCTGAACGACAATTTGAAAACAGTTTGATAAGAAATATTTGCAATAATGTATTGCCTTCATCTTGGTGGCACATTCAGTGATTTAATGTATCCCTGTGAAAATATTTGCCCAGTGAGAATGTTAAGTGAAAGGCATGAGAATGATAAGAATAAAAGTTATTTTCAATATTTGTTGTAGATGCAATTTGTTTACAAGCAAGTGCAGGTTTGGTATCATCCTGGCTAGACACGAGGCAACTTAAATACATGGAATGAACCTTAGAATGAAAACAAGGGGACCGGTGACCCAAACCTCAAACCCTTGGTTTGCATTGTAGAGGACTCCCTCTATAGGTGAAAAACATGCTATTGTATGTATAAACTCTAATATTGTACAACACAAAAAATGATGAAGCTTACTTTTTATTGATATACATGATCAATTGGTAACTTGATTGTATTCAATTAATGTATATGCTCTCGATGCATGCATGTATAAATACATGTTCAGCTTCAGAATGACACACAGCCCTACCTTGAATGCATTGGGCTTCACACAAGCTTGCAATCAACCTTGTCCCAGGTTTGCTAATTATTTCAGCACCCAACTGTGTTTGAGCCAGCAGTTAACTAACAAGTCTGATCTTTCTTTTTTTTAATGGCAATGTGTCAGGTTGTTTGAGGCTCTGTATTATTTGGCATCGGGTGACTGTGTGGGACTCATTCATTTTGTGCAATACAATGTAATGTCCTTCCGATTTTAACATAAATATTAACACAGGAAAACATTTTTTTCTCAGTCCCCCCAACTGAAGACCATGGCTCTAAGTCACTTATCAGTTTAACTAGCATTGGTGCTAACAGAAAGAGAGGCCAGAAGAGGATGTTCTCCCTATGCGTCAAATGGCTCATCATTCTGACTATTGACAGTTATCACATGATTGTTGGAAGCTCAACTATTTGTTGTAAATCTATTATTTTGCACATACGATTTTTCTTTTGTGTACCGAGTCGGTTCTTCATTTCCATGGAAACTAGGGACAGTTTGTTTCATACACTGTCTTTTTTCAGGCAAATTTTGATTGTATTTATATTACAGTCGATTTATGATAATTAATCATGTATTTTTGTCACATCAAACATGTACTGTTTTAGAGGAGGTAGGAACTCAAAGGTTGTGTGAGGACTTGCATCTTCATGCACGCCCCTTGTTTCTAATGCTAACAACACAACCCTTGTTCATGGTTAATTGGTGTAAAGGCTGTGGTTAGGTGGTTTTACTTTAAAATACAATGGTTGGTGAGGAAAAGGGCTCATAATGTGGACACTGTTGGATCAACCTGTCACACTTTGACCAATGGCTTGCGGCATATTTTCTGTTAGCAACCCATTGAGAGGGTGTCCCTGTGTGGCTGCAGTGTGTTAAATTGGTCTAAATGGCCGGTCCTGCCAGCATATGGGAGATGATGTTCGTGTCGCCAATATTCTATCGGAAATTGCTTAATTATTTTATCCCTATCCCATTTTTACTATACATTGTTGGATTGTTGAGGATGATGAATGTTCACAATCTTTCAACAGCATACCAAGTCTAGTTACATTGAAACGGCTGGAAATCTGGACAATTCATAGATTTCTGTAGGGTATGTCAGTTAGTTGTATTTTTGTTTAGCTTTGGCTGCATTTTCATTAAAGCTTTCTTTTTGTAGGCTATGATCTAGGTAGGATTGAGTCTGCAATGGACGTGTTCCTGTTTCCATTGTGGCCGGTGTTCTGACTTCATGTGTTTGTGTTCATGGGCTGTATGACTTGCATATATTCTGTATAGCACATGTATATTTAAATTTGACTTATTGACCTATGACCTTTCTTAACATGGTTAGGAGCTACATAGCTAATTGTGCAAGCACACGTACACACACACTCATTATCACCAGTAGGCTCACACACACTTACACGCGCACACACACACACACACACACACACACACACACACACACACACACACACACACACACACACACACACACACACACACACACACACACTCACACTCTGTTTACGTCTTGCACACGCAGAAACACAGACGTGTTCCATTGAATTACTGGCATGTGATGATTAGGAATGGGAACATATTCATGTCACGCTTCATCTTCTGAGTCGATAAAAATTACCAGATGATTTGTGGGGGATAGCTTTTATCTATACCATCTCATATATTCCCATAGGGAACAACATTTTCTGCTCTCTGTGTTCTGTGTGTGTGTGTTTGCATGTGCATGCGCATGTGCATGTGTGTGTCTGTGGCTTGTAGTCTATTCCCCATTTACACTTTGAGAAGTCCAAGCTAGGATCCAAAAATAACCCTGAATCAGGCAATCATGAGACTGTGCAAGTCAAAGCAGGCAATCTTTGTTTAGTGCTTTGCAAAGAAGACAATGAGACAGATACCACATGTACTCGTACATATGTTGTTCTTAAACACATTGTGGTCCAAAATAGAAAGGTTGTGTAAGACTGCATTTAGCCTTTGACTCTTCAGTTTCATGTTGTTTTCTGGAAGAACATGTTGTTTATTCTCTCTCTCTCTCTCTCTCTCTCTCTCTCTCTCTCTCTCTCTGTCTCTCTCCGTTAGTGTCTCTCTCCATTAGTGTCTCTTTACCTTAGTGTCTGTCACCACTGTGTCTTCAAGCAGCTGAGCCCTCTTGTGATGTGTGATGAATTCTTAATGTTTGTGTGTGTGTGTGTGTGTGTGTGTGTGTGTTTGTGTGTGTGTGTGTGTGTGTGTGTGTGTGTGTGTGTGTACTCTCTCTCTATATGTGGTGTTGAACCCCTGAGCCGGTGGTAGGTGCAGGTCCCCTCTCGTGGGCAATACAGAAATAAATAAAGTAAGCTAGGTGTCAAAAAGCTCACAAGGGCATTTTAAGGGTTAGAAGGGCGGACCTGGGGGAAGAGAGAGAGAGACACCTGGCAGAGGGCCGGCGGACAGAGACGACAAACACAGGAGTAGTGTGGACGTTGAGATGTTTGTTTGTTTGTGCGGAGGTGGACCGGTATACCTTCACCCAGCTGGTTGGGGGGATGTCATCCTGTCTTTCTGTTTGTCTGTCTATTATGTGTAAGCAACCTAGCTCATGAACTGACCCTCTTTCCCCTCCTCCTTCTGTTCCCCCCCAACAGATGTCGAGAAGGCTACCAGGGCATCCGTTGTGACCAGTTCCTCCCCAAGACCGACTCCATCCTGGCTGACCCAAGTAAGCTTGCTCCATGAATCCACCAACATGTATTTATTGTTCGGGGATACTTTGTGTGAATTGCGACCACCGTCGTCGTACATCATTCCCGTCAAATTAACACACATGTCGGATTTCCCCGGAGAGGCTAAAGTGTTGAGAGTTTTAATGCTATACCAGTGCGATATCAAGGTGTGTGTGTGTGTGTGTGTGTATGTGAGACCCAAGCGGCATCACTCCAATAGTAACCACGGGCTCACTGCATTGGAAAGGTCACAGACTAGGGGACGAGATGAAATGAGGCCGACCCAGTCATTCGGCTCCTCTATGTGTGAGCCATAACATTAGAAGTCATTATTTTCCACTGACCTTTCTGCGACCGTGTGTTCACCGATTCCTGGCCAGAGGTTAATTCTAAAGGTCGACATGCTGTTCTAAGTAGGTTGTTATCCCTTCTCCTACCCAACTGCATTCAGATGTATAAAACTCAACTCCCAATGAGCTGTCAGGTTCTACCTATACATGAATATGGAAAAAATTGTAAAACAATTCAATCATGCCCTGTCTACTGCAACTGACATGTATAAGTTAGGTTTTAAAATCAATACTTTGAAAGAACAGTTTGATCACAATAGTGTTGATTACATTGCACGATCAATTAGGAACATGAAATCTAATCAAGGGGTGGACAATTATTTTTGAAGAATATTTGTCAATAAATCAAATACTCTGACAAAATAAAGAAGAAATCCAATCCAAATTAGCCCAAATAAAATGATTGGATGGCTTACCTGTATGTCTGACTACCTACCCAGCCACCTGTTCACCCCCTGCACATGCACTCATTGCGCTGACCGAAGTCTTCCACCAGGGTAGACAGACCTATTGCTATAGCTGGAGAGCTAGTCACGTGTTTGGGGGAGTGGCTTCAGAGAGGAGCCTGAAGAGAAAAATGTTTTTGGTTGGAAACCCTCAAAAGCCAGATTACTCCAAATGGCCTACCCAACCAACTAACCCTAGCATTCAACAAGTATGCAGTAAGCCTTTTTCTTAACTTGCTGATTCCAAAATACTTTTAAACATTTGAGGTTTTCTTAGTGGAAGCATATTCATGGTACGATCTAACAGAGGGTGTGCTATTTTAATTGCCTATAGAAAGAAGATGATGTGCCTGTAGAAACAGGCACATCAAACCCAAACCCAAACGTAAAACCTATCCGATTCCGCACAAAAGATAAAATCACACAAAACATTATTAGTATCATATCACAATGTAGACAGAATCGCAACATTAACAGAATCCCAATCCATATCGTATCGGTTCTCATAAATCCTTGTTCATGAGTTGTGTGAGGTCCCTGACAAATACCGTCCCTGTTTATCACAGCGAAGCCCTTTCAATTGGATTTGAGTCTATCTCATGGTTACACTTACAGAGTTAACAAAAAGTCTCAAAGCATTGTTTAGCCTATCCTTTAAAAGAAAAAGGATGGGACAGGGATGTTATTGCTCGTACATAGCCCTCTATCCGCTTGAATCATTTGCAATACTGCCGATGCTTTGCCACTTGAACTATTCTTCCTATCTAATCAACATGTTCCGTTGTTGGTGGACGGAATTTCATTACCGCCAAGGGGGACACCCAGGAAGCGCCCATAACTTTATATTGGCTGAATGGTCTTTATCACGCCTCACCTCCACTAACGACTATCCCTAGTGTCGGTGGCTCATTATGTACTGTTCCCCGCCTGCTTGAATGGAGCTGAAGGGACGATGGCATTTGGACCAATCACATGAGGGTATGACAGAGGGCACATCGCAGCTCGAAAAAACTCTATCCCTGTTTGAAAGAATCAATTGTCAGATTGTTCATACATCGTTTCTTTTGTTTTCCTGCAGACACACTGCATCGATACACACACACACACACACACACACACACACACACACAGACAAATCACTCTACACCTGACACACAACGATATGGCACACATGCACCACTCTATTTCCCATTTTACACCATAAATGTAAGCACACACTTCACAAATTCTACACCTAACACACACATAAACACACAGACACAGACACACACACACACACACACAAACACACACACACATATCACCGCAAATCCACACCACACACCCATTTAGACCCACATACACACAAACCACACTCTGCTGTACACCTCACACACACACACACACACACACACACACACACACACACACACACACACACACACACACACACACACACACACACACGCACACAACACAAAACCACACCACACAGCCATGTACAATCGTCAGACATGACTCCCGTTCCTTCCTCCTCTCCATCCCTGTGCGGTCGCCTCCCTAGTCATCCTGTCCCCCGCTCCACCCCTATGGAGCGGGGCTTGGGTGGTGCGTGCAGTTCCCAGACAGACAGGGTGACAGTCAGGGCTGGGAGGGGCAGCCAGTGACTCAAACATTGCCATGTCTCCAAAATTGGGGGGGGGGGGCCATATCAGCCGATATTTTGGGGAGGAGGCCGGCCAGAGGGAGACTGGAGACCCATATGTCGGACCACGCAGAAGGGAACAGGAGGAGTGATTCACTCAAGGAGATGGGTGGAGGGGGAGCCTCGGACCACCTGGGGAAACTCTGATTGATGTTGCGCAAGATTGCTTGGTCACATATCTGTTATCACTTTTTATTTTTTTGGGAGTAATAATCTTAAGAGAGAATTGGATGTGTACACATAGGCAGGGTTTTCTTTGAAGTTTATTTTGTATTGGGGAATAGTCAACATCAATACAATGCAATGTGTTCTCTCTTCAGCTCTCCAAGGAAATAACCGGGCAAACACTGAGAATCCCTTGAGTTGATCTAAAGCCACGTACGGGCCGGGTCTTATAACTCATCATGACGAGCTGATGACTGATCAGAAATGTACAGCGGCTCCAGTGTAGCAAAGCAATGCAATCTCATAGAAACTGTGGCACTTGCTGATTGTCCCTCAATCTTTGTTCCATGAAGGAACATACAGAACTCAGTCAGTGTGGATTTCTCTCTAGTCTATCTCAAACTATACACTGCCTCCCACATCATTCTGTTGTTATGTCTGTTATGCCTTGGATATTTACATCTATACCCCTGCTATGGAAAACCAAAAGCACAGGGAATTCATTTACAATGGAGAGACACACCCAATTAGAATGTCCTGATCTATAGTACACATTGTGTCAAACCTCACAGATGGACAGATATAGGGGGGGGGAGGGTTGATATTTCCATTTCAAGACAACATTTAATTCAGGCTCTCTATCATCTCGATGGGGATCTGATTTCATGCGTGACAGGTTCTTGTCTGCAACATAGACAATATCAAGGCAGCGTAGCACACAGTGTTGATTCACAGAGAGGCATGCGCCCAGCTTTCCACGTGCGCCCCTCTGTGTGCCGCATAGCAATACTGGAGAGCCATAAAAGGTGTGATTCCCGAGCCACATCCGTGGTTTGATTGTACACAATGTGAGGCTAATGTCGCCTCACATTGTGTCCCGTTCACATTGTAACGCATCAACCCTGCTATAGAGCAACACGTACTACAGGCATGGGACTAAGCCCTGAGCGTACACTGGGGCGTGTCTCGCCTCAGAACGTCGATGGCCACCGCTTATACATGGCCGCTTCTCTTGAAGACATGCATGATGGATGGAATGCATATCATGGAACCAGAGCTGTTTCTGGTTGATTAAGAGAGCATACTCTATTGGCTTGTGATATAGATATCATATTTATTTATTGACCAACACACACTGAGCTGGGCTTTATGGAAAGGTATTAGAGCATTAGCCAATGTTGTTTTTGTTGCCGCATGCACAGATTATTCAGAGAGATTTATTATCGCTACTTTCCATTGCCATGGCAGGTGCATTGTACCTTGTGGATTGCTTTATTAAAACCCAGCATGTCTTGTTGTGACTGGGAGTGCTCACTGCACAGGGTCTGTCAGCATTTGTGTGTGTGTGTGTGTGTGCGTGTGTGTGTGTGTGTGTGTGTGTGTGTCTGTGTGTGTGTGTGTGTGTGAGTGAGTGTGTGTGTGTATGTTCATATGTATGCATGTATGCATGCATTTCGCCATTTGTGTGGAAGTATGTGTGTTTGTGTGCGTATGTGTGTGTATGTGTGTGTGTTTGTGTCTGTGAGTGTGTGTATGTTCATGTGCATGTGTGTATGCATACATTTGGGCAAGTGTATTTGTGTGTATGTGTGTGTGTAGAATTTAAAAGCGGTTGCTTTGCGTATTATTAGAATTTTTTATGCACTTCAATTATTCTGTTTTGGGTATATCTTCATTGTTCAATGTAATTCGCCTCGGACAAAAGCGTCCAAAATGTAATGTAGGCTAATGTTATGTATATTTGTATATGTATTTATGTATGTATTTAAGTAAGTGTGCATTTGTGTGTGCGTGTGTCTGTATGTGTTTGTGTGTGTTTCTGTGTGTGTGTGTGTGTGTGTGTGTGTGTGTGTGTGTGTGTGTGTGTGTGTGTGTGTGTGTGTGTGTGCGTGCATGCGTGCGTTCATGCACACGTGCGTGTGTGCATGTACGTGTGCTACATGCACAGTAGACTTGGGACCTAGTACCTCCTTTGCGCTCAAAGACTATAGGCGAGGGACTGGATTATGGCTTAGAAAACCACAAACAACTCTGGCATTGGCTCTCGCGCTCATACCAAATGTGGGAGGGGAGCCAAACCCCAGCTAGTGGGAGATAGATAAGGAACTGTCATGGGATGTAGGCGTGCCTAGTCTGATAGCGCTGATGCCAAAGCTGGGAAATGTAGTCTTGAGATGATCTCTGGGTGGCTAAACCATTTGTCTTCTCCAATACATTGTGATTCCTACCTGCTCTTTCGTCTGACACTCATTGTTTTGTCGATAATTATCATGCAATCATTCAACACCGTAAGGCCAGTTTCCAAGCATCAATGGCCTAAATAAACGATAAGAAGAGATATTTCTTGTTTCCAGGGTTTGGGGTCAAGGCGTGTGAAATCTATGTCGAACTGCTTGCTGTGATCTATGAGTCAAAACAACTCTGATGAATCCAAATAACATTTTTACCTTTAAAAACCTTTTCTGAGTGTTGCTGAACTCCATGTGGACAAATAACAAAATAATATTGTAGGAGTGTGTGCGTGCGTGCGTGCGTGTGTACGTGTGTACGTGCGTGCGTGCGTGCGTGTGTGTGTGTGTGCGTGCATGTGTGCATGCGTGCGTGCATAGGGAAGACTGTTTCACCATGCTTGTCTATTGCTGGGTCATGGAGCATTGAAAGTCAATTGCATTCATAATATCTAACTCACAGCAGAGCTAATATGGAATCAGCTGCTGGGCCTGTACCCTGCAAGCTCTCCATCAGACCCAGAGATTCAATAAAACAGGAAATAATTCTCATATGAATACAATTCTAAGGCTGTCTTTCCCAAAGAGAGAGAGAGGAAGAGAGCAGTAGAAAGATGTGATCCTATTAGTTACCCTCATTGCTTTTTAGACAAACCCATTACCCACTAACCCGCTAAAGCTTTAAAGAAGATACCATTCCATGATATTTGCCTGAAAATAAACTGAGGCCCAGGCATGGTCTGTGCCCCCCCCACCTCTCACCGCCACATTGGACACGTACACACTGCAGAGATCGCGAGGAAATAAAAGGAAATTCCCATTGAGCGGTAACGATTTCATGTCAGCCGGTCGCTCCGGTGCGAGGCAGGAAATCCTCCCGTTCATCCTCACCGAACGGGAAGGGTCTGGACGGGGGGAGGGGTGGGTTAAGACACGATGGAAAGAAAACAACCCACATAGCGGCTCATTCTGTACAACATCTCCATTATGCTCTTTTAAATATCTCTCTCTGAGCCCTACATCCAGGGACTGATCAACACACACACACACACACACACACACACACACACACACACTAATGGACCTGTATAGCCTAATTTACAGTGATGCATGGCTCTTGTCATCTGGTTGTTACCAAAGAATATTCCGGCGCTATGCAGATTACCCATTTGTGTCAGGGTGGCGGCACTTTAGAGGAGTCATTGTTTTGCTGTTTAGTGCCCCCCTGCCCGCCGTCCCCGACCCCTTCAAGGTAAGGTGATAACTCATGCATTCTAGCGTGCGGAATGGGGCTGTGGTGGTCTTTATATATCCTAAAAGCTCTCACTCTTTGTCGTCGTTCTCCCTTGTCTGTTTATTTCCCCCAAATGTTTGTATATCATTCCCTCTTCCCTCCCTCATTTCTCTGTCTCTCTCATTCACTCTCTCTCATTCTCTCTCTCTCTCTCTCTTCTATCTCTCTTTATCTCTTCTCTCTTCTCTCTCTCTCTCTCTCTCTCTCTCTCTCTCTCTCTCTCTCTCTCTCTCTCTTTCTCTCTTCTATCTCTCTTCCTCTCTTCTCTCTTCTATCTCTCTCTCTCTCTCTCTCTCTCTCTCTCTCTCTCTCTCTCTCTCTCTTCTATCTCTCTTCTCTCTTCTCTCTCTCTCTCTCTCTCTGTCTCTCTCTCTCTTTTCATTGTGATCATTAGCAGCAGCCGGTAGAGCAGCATGGTCTGCCAGCCCAATCTCTGTTACTCGGCGCCCCCTCCCAGGGCTCATGTGTGTCCGGCCACCGTCTGCGCTTGACCGCAGACGTGTCCAATGTCTCCCCTGGTCGTCACGGCCTTTATACGTTGAAGCCGGGTGTTGGTCACCCGACCCCAGTGCCGTTCCCGCCTTCTTCCTTCTCGTGCGTCTGCGTCCGCTCTGTGTTTTCACGTGGTTAACACCCAGGGAAGTGCTGAGTCATGGTTTGTTCAAAGCCACAGACCAGGCCGATCGTATATTTCCATTTCCATTTCCATTTAGGGCATTTAGCAGACTCTTTTATCCAAAGCAACTTACGATAAGTACATTTGTAAGAAGAAGGTTAAACAACAATATATCGCTGTCAGTACAGTAAGGATGTCCATGGAACCAAGTTCAACGCACTAACAATCGCTAGGTTAACCCATTCCCCGTGTACAACAAAGATAGCGAGTCAGTCAGCAATATCCCCCTGAAGCCCCCGTATAGATATCAGTCTATCCACAGCTAGATCTATTCATCTACACATCTGTAGATATGTATCAGACATGCCTCATGCACTGGGAGGCCTTCTGTCTGTCTTCCCCATCTGTATCCATCTCCTGCCAGCTCTCTCTCTGCCAACAACCCCCCAGACGAAGGGCGCTGGTGTCCGAGGGAATGATGACACAGGGCTGTGGATCTGTTCCATCAAACTCTGGCCCTACTCCAAGCACATCCAGTACAGAGAGAGAAACAAGGGTCCCCGGACAGGGATAGCAACTGAAAGGGGTCAACGCGGCGGCCCGTCGGCCCAAGGCTCTGATAGGACATGGGAGTGACATTCGAGGGCCGTTCCAAAGCCCAGCGATCTGGTCCGAGGCGGTTTGTTGCCGATGGTTTGCTGTGTTCTGGAGGCTGTGCAGCGGTTCCCAGGCTGCGGCGGCGGCGGCGGCGATGGTGGCGGCGGCGGCTGAGACACCCCTGGCTCTACTTCTTGTCCTACTTCGCTGTCTGACTCAGTGGTCTGGGCTCGAGCGCTACCTAAGGGGACGAGTCAATCGTCCAATCCAGATGGTGGGCTCTGGGAAGAACACCTAATCTGGGCATGGTTTTCACTAGGCCAAGGCTTGGCCCCCGTCTGTCCGCGTGTCTTTTTTCTTCAACTTCGTGCCTCCTATATTGTTAGAGTAAAGCGCTCCCTCTCTGTCTCTCTGTCTCTCTGTCTCTCTGTCTCTCTGTCTCTCTCTGTCTCTCTCTCTCTCTCTCTCTCTCTCTCTCTCTCTCTCTCTCTCTCTCTCTTTCTCTCTCTCTCTCTTTCTCTCTCTCTCTCACTTCTCTGCATCTGGACGTTCGCAGATGGCCCCCTCCCATGGTTTTGGGCTAATTTCTGCTGTCATGTTATAATAATATATGGTTTTATATGGTGATGATTATGAGGAAGCTGTTACTGTGTAGTTAACCTTCATATTCCAGTTTCTTCCCCCAGCTATGCTGAAAGTTTACATTAGCTTATTTTATTATTTTAACTGTGATTCGTTTGTTGGATGTGTGTGTGTGTTTGTTGATTTGTGTGTGTGCGTGCGTTTGTGTGTGCGCATGTGTGTGTGCGTATGCATGTTTGCCCATATATTACAATGCATCCAATAAAATCCAATTAATTACTCCCTTATCCAGACTTTCCGTGACCTTGACAACATGGTTTAAATCAACACATGTTAAGGTATAGGGAGACGTCTTTTGTTTCTACCGGTACAGATGAACATAATTTTAGTCGTTGAGATGGATAGTACCTGTATTTGGCCCATCGCGAGCCTGGGGAATCTGCACTCACCACGCATCAGTTGCACCTTTATAACTACATTTATATCTCTAAAGTAAGACATTGATTAAATCTCCAAAGTCTTGTCAAGGTAGCGGTGGGAGAGGGATACCATGTTTTGCACCAGAATCTGGAGAAGAAGGAGATGCCTCGACCTCATCTGACCGCATCAGAACAGTGAATGGAATGGATCTTGGGTCAATTCCTCAGATTACACCTTAAAAGCTTTAGCAGCTGTGTTCACCTCATGGAGTGAATAGGTTTGTGTCATGGTAGTAGGTAGCTCAGGTTTAAACGCTAAAACAGATACGCTCTATGGTTAGTGTTAAGAGTTGTTGTCATCGGAAGAAGCAGTAAGGGGTAAAATCACAGCAATAGAGCAGGAATATCACAATATATATGCTGAGATTCAGATAATGTCATTTACACACGACATACATTCTGATGTGATTCACTCACAAGCTTTTATCCATGTTTATTAAAATCCGTTGACACTTCCAATGTCAAAGGATGCAACAAAACAAAGGAATTGTGTTTTTAAGGGAACTCTGGGATTTGCGGTTTCAAGAAACAATTGTCCACAATCTTGCTGGATTGCCACTTGAATTACAGTCCATACAATCCTGATGGGGAGGACTACAGGGTAAAGCATCACAAAGTCAGCTGTTTCTCCTTCCCTCTCCACTGTTATTATTGCTGTGCGAGCACAGGGGAAACCACCAATGGGATTTCAGTTGGTGGAACAATGTCTCTTCACTAGATGTTGTTGATTTTAACACCTCAAACCAACCAACCTACTGGGGATCGCTATGTGTGTGTGTGTGTGTGTGTGTGTGTGTGTGTGTGTGTGTGTGTGTGTGTGTGTGTGTGTGTGTGTGTGTGTGTCTGTGTGTGTGTGTGTGTGTGTGTATGTGTGAGAAATATAACATTAGTATTATATTTCAATACTAATAACTAACAACCACTAATATTTGTAAAATATACTTTTTAAAATGAATCTGAAAAGAAAAAGACAGTGAGGTACACATATATTTTTTTCAATTATAAGTCATGTTAACAATTGAGCCTGTTTAGCTCCCCGGAACACTATAAAGAGGTCAGGGTTAAAGCCCCGAATGCCTTCACATTCTAGAAACATCCCTGGGGGTATCGCTGACAGCTGAGGAAATCTGAATTAGGTCAGAGCTTTGGCGATGATCAAAGCCGAGGTATGAAGGACGATCTCGAACCTTGTGGCAGCTCACGCCAAACAACTGGTTTACCTCCTGGAACAACGGCTCTCTATAAATACCCAGAGTCTGCATGTGTATGTTCTGACAGCAGTTTGTAATTGGGAGACACATGTTGGGTATTGGTTTGTAATTAGAGACTGTGCAATTATTCTCACCGTCTGTTATGAAACATATAAATATGTAACGTGGGCTCCACTAATTATAAAAACTGCAGGCTGTTATTTTTTTCTTTTTAAATGATGGTATTGCAACTGTTTTTTAAATGAACAATTTAATTCATGTGTTATGGTGTGTGTGTGTGTGTGTGGGGGGGGGGGGTGGGCTTTCCTAAATCTTGTACAGTTGAGCAGTAGGTCGCCAGATGGGGCTAGGGATTAGGAGAGAAACAAGATTGCATTCAATTGTGAATTCTTTCCTTAATACCAATCCAGAGCATTGTCAAAGAAAAACACTGTTGCCTCGGGGCTAGTTGTAGAGAGCTAAGGCGGAAGTCAAAAACACACATGCCACACACACACACACACACACACACACGCGCACACACACACGCACACACTCACACACACACAGACACACACACACACACACACACACACACACACACCCACACACACATGCACAAACAAACACACACACTATTTTGTCAAACTATTCATGAGACTGTTTATACAAAGTTTTATATTTGAGTTTTATAGGAGTAGATTGATAGCTATGAATTGATTAAACAAAATAAATAATAATACAAAAATCCAACGTCATGCTGTGCTGACACTTTCATCAGACTACATTAACTCTTTGAGTTGACATTGCTGGAATATGTTACAATAGAGTTCAAGTTGATGGAGCTCGGTTCGACAGGAGTGTGGTTAATGATGAGGACGTGAGATGCTCCGTTTTAACGGCCTACCTCCTGAGCTTCAGCAGCGTATGCCAAAATCGCTGTGCATTGTGTGTCCCTGCCCAGGGAAGCCTCAGAGCAGGGGAGTACACGAGAGCAAGCCACGGGGTGTACTTACACTCCAGAGTACCTGAAATGGAAAAACAAAGGGCGGCCTCCCTGTGAAAGGAGTGGTTTAATCCAGACAGTTAAAGGTCTCATTTGTGATGTTTGTTTTAAATTAGACAGAAAATGTCTATTCTTTGGCTTTAACCATAAAAAGAATGTTTGTTCATTTGTGCACCATGTGCAGACACACACACACACACACACACACACGCACACGCACACGCACACACACACAATGACTTTATGTTTGTCCGGAGCACACAGTAACTATAATGCTTTTTTACAGACCTACAGTTTTAATAATTGAGGGAACCGTATCAGAAAGAATTGATAGAAGAATGGTGAGGGACCAGACCACGTATCCACCTGTGTGTTCAGTCCTGCAGGTGTTTTCTCCTCACTTAGGTGGCAGAGAGAGAGGGCACTCCGACCATTAAAAAGCTGATGCCATTTGGAATCGCTAGTAGTATTCATTAGTAGTCATTTTAGATTTGTGTTGTGGATCTTATACATTTCCCTGACATAATAATTTTCATGTTGTCGTTATGTTTGATATAATATACACTACCATTCAAAAGCTTGGGGACACCCAGGCAATTTCATGCTTTCCATGAAAATGCACACTATTAAACAGTTTTCAGCTGTGCTAACATAATTGCACAACCATTTCCTAATCACCAATTAGCCTTTTAGCTCGATTAGCCAAACAATGTACCATTAAAACACAGGAGTGATGGTTGCTTGAAATGGGCTTCTGTAAACCTATCTAGATATTCTATAAAAAATCAGCCGTTTCCAGCTATAATAGTCATTTACCACATTAACAATGTCTAGATTTTATTCCTGATTATTTAATGTTATCTGCATTGAAATGTGAAAAAAAGTGTGCTTTTCTTTCAAAAGTAAGGACATTTCTAAGTGACCCTAAACTTTTGAACGGTAGTGTATTATTTTTTTTCAAGCAAAAAAAACTACTTAATTCACGCTGCCTATTTATTCAAATAGTTCACGATAAAAAGTAAATTAAAGAAATATTGTTCATACATCCAAATAAGTAAATAAAAATATATAGTTGCTTAGTTTACTGCTACAAAAGTGTTGCGCTTAGTTAAATGTGAGAAATCCAGACAGTAAAACATGACGCATTATCAGACAGCAGACTCGGGCAGCCCTCATCCTAGCATTCATTATTCACATTTACATTCATCCAACCTAACTCTGTACACTGCACTCCACTGCTGGTATAAACTAGCATTAACCTTCCCTCCCCAACGTCACCAAGGCCATCTGTCAACACATCATCCCCCCACCCTGAGGGAGACATCCCTCCAGATGAGAGCAGCCAAAGCTCCCCCTGAAGACGCCACCACGTGCTAAGTGCTTCCACAGAACCCAGCCACATTGCAATTAGTGCATTGAAAAGAAATGAAAGTGTATACTGTAATAGGTACACACTTGGATAATAATGCAGAGGCCAAACAGAGATTGGTAAACCAGCATTGCTGATAAGCAAGGATGCTTTCCCAATCTGGCCATGTATCCCTGTGAGAGCATCTCTTTGTCACCCGAAGGCTTCATCCTAGGAAGTCAGGTGGGTGCTCACACCTGTGAGTGTGTGTGTGTGTGTGTGTGTGTGTGTGTGTGTGTGTGTGTGTGTGTGTGTGTGTGTGTGTGTGTGTGTGTGTGTGTGTGTGTGCGTGCGTGCGTGCGTGCGTGCGTGTGTGTGTGTGTGTGTGTGTGTGTCTGTGTGTGTGTGATGCCATACGGTGAGGCAGGCGTGGGTGGCAGGGATTATGCATCCTGTTGTGTTACTTCCTCTCCCTATGGAGGACATCACGCACACACAGACACACATAAACACACACAGCCCATACTCACTCATACACACACAACAATCACACATTCAATTATTAGACATTGGATCAATTTAAAGAAACCAATTACTGTAATTTGTAAGCTTAAACACCCTGGCATTGAAGCAAATGAATTAATTCAACATAACCACGCATATTATCAAAGAAGTGTTGAATATGAATGGCTGTGGTTACCCAAGGGGAATGATTATGCAGCAGAGACAGTGGGGGGCCAACGGTCAGGAATTAGGAGTCTGCTTCAGAAATATGATCTCAGCGACCGGTGGGACGTTTTAACCTCAGCCTTCCCGTAAAGCAGGGAACAACACAACAGGGACCGAAAAGCCCTAGATCATATCTAGGTGGACAAGGTGTGTGAATATCAAGTGACCCATGTGTCTGTATAAGTCAAGCTCTTTTAATGTGTTTGTGTCTTTTTTTGCCTGTTTGTATTGACTTTCTTGCAGTGTTGCAGTGCTAGACGCTAACGATGTTGTCTAACCAGCGATTCTCACCCCAAAATGTTTTTTGCTGGTGCAAAGATTTTTGAATGCATCATTTTACAGCAGCTTATAAAAAGAGACAAATGTTTGTATGAATAATTTTCTTCAGAATTGACCTTCACTCCATCCTTTACATGGTTAAAGGCACATTGATGCTCTGTTTTTGCCATTGTACATGTACAGCGGTTTTCCTGGTCATCACGGTCTAGTTGAAAATGGACTGCATTTATACAGCGCTTTTCTAACCAGAGGCCACTCAAAGCGCTTTACAATAATGCCTCACATTCACCCATTCATGCACACATTCACACACGAAGGCGACGTCAGCCATGCAAGGTGATAGCCAGCTCGTCAGGAGCAGGTAGGGTGGCACCAGCCAACCCGCTCTACTTCCTGAGCCATATGCCCCCCCTAGTTGACATTTGAAACCTGTGGCGATGCCTCATGGACGAAAGAGTGGTAAAACAATCTCCCTGTGCTATTGTCTCGCTCCTCTCCCGTCCACATCCCAACGCTGGCGTTCCCTTCTGTCTTTCCCCTTTTTTTCCGCGGGAGAACACATGTAGAAGGCTAAGAGAGGTCCACAGGTCGCCAAAGTGAAAAATGATCGGCTTCCACCGCCGGGCTAACACAATGTGATAAGATGGGGTGGGGGAGGGGTGACACGGCGGTGGAGGAGGGGGCTGGGAGGTGGGGGAACTTGTCAGGAGATAAGGGCACCTAG
>NC_136935.1:19699169-19794169 GCF_949987615.1 Pollachius pollachius
CATGCCTGCGTGTGTCTGTTTATGTGAGAGAATATATCAGTGTGTGTGTGTGTGTGTGTGTGTGTGTGTGTGTGTGTGTGTGTGTGTGTGTGTGTGTGTGTGTGTGTGTGTGTGTTTGTGTGTGTTTGTGAGAGAGTATGCCCGTATTACACTGTGTGTGGGTGTGTATGTATGTGTGCGTCCAATGTGATGATCATTACCTGGGGATGTTTAGGGAGTAACATTCTCAGTATGAATGCTATAAAAGAAGGCTTCATGCTACCAATGACTTCTTCTCTCTTTCTTTCTTTGTCCGAAACCCTTCATCCGTTTCCATTCAAGCGTGGTGAAGTTTGACCTACAGGTCTCTAGCTAACTCTGAACGCTGCCATTAGGCGCTCAGGTCTGCTCATCGGCCAGATCTTTACAGCCAAAGGAATACACAGTATGACCTCTGACCCTGAGTGGAACTCTCTCACTCTAAAACTCTCTTTTTCTCACTCTCTTTTCCATTTGTATTGATATATTCTCATCAAGAGAGTGTGTGTTGCTACGCTGTGTTGGTCAGTCTACGGCCTGGTCCTGTGTGTGGATACAGTTTGAACACTATATATAACTATAGACGTAGTGCTTTCCTTATCCCACTCTCTTAGTCCTCATGTCTTCACCCTGAATCTCTGCCCTCTATTCACCTTCCTTTAATCCAAATTCTCATGTTTACAACTTCGACTTGCACCCTCGCTCATTCTCTGGCCGTTCAGTATCCTATGGGAGAAGCCAGAATCTCTTTCTCATAGTATAATTATGTCTAACGAGCCCATTTGATGATTCAGGTTCATTAGGGGGCATCAAAACAACTCTTCCTCCAAACACGAGACAGAGAGACAGAGAGGGAGAGGGAGAGTGATAGAGAGAGGGAAAGACAGAGAGAAAGGGAGAGGAAGAGACGAAGATAGAGGGAGAGACAGAGACAGAGGGAGAGGGTGAGGAGTTTGTACAGCCTGAGGATGGCTTGTCTGTTCAGTTAGGTTTGGTGGTATCGAGTGACCTCGCCTCTAAGTTGATGACCACCCAGGTCACAGACTGGATGGAAGGTCGAGAGTGGATAAAACAATGTTCAAAGCACGACGGTCGTGTGTCTGCAGCGACGGTGCCTCTTGAGCAGTGGAAGATTTAGTGAATGCTTGATCATTTAGAATATAGTATCTTTACTTTTACTTTGATATGATATGCGGACTGAGCGTCTAGGTAAGGATTCAAAGTGTATTTCCTTTAAACCCCAGATACACCACATTTGACCCAATCTCCACAACATCAGCAACACACACCTGTCCTCCTTCTCAAGGACTGGAGACCCTGTTTGGTTTACCTGTGCTTGTAGAGCTTCACAAGGCTACTCTGGTTAACTTGTTCTTTAGGTAGCAGAGCAGCTCCAATTCCACTCCCCTCATGGTGTTTTCCCACGCTAACATTACTTCATGCTAAGGTTTCCTTAATATGACGTAGCACAACACAGGGGCTGTTTGAGTCAATAAGAATGTGAGGCAGTGTTTGAGAATTGCAAATGGTTACTTGTGTAACGTTAAGGGCTCTTGAGTTGATGGTTCAATTTATTTTGGATAATAATCATGTCTTGTAAAAATCACAGTGTCACAAATACAAACTGATGCAGGGCAGCTCAGGAGAGCAGTTGCATTGTAAATGGTTGCTAGATGATTTTAAATGGCATTTTGGGTTCTTGTCTGCGTAGTAGGAATCTCAAAACCATGTTTAATTCCGTGTGAATATTAACTCAGTTTCCTTGTGCATAATAAATGGTGCCTCGGTGGACCTGCATATATTTACATCCATATTCTTACACAGAGAGTTTTAATGGTTGTACAACATCACGTTGACGCTCTTCTCTCCATATCATCATCGCTGTGTCCACGCCCCTGTCACGCTTGCCAGCAAACACGCGCAGGTGGACCCACGGGGGTTTGTTCTGTGTGTACTCTCTCACTGCTGATGAGTCTGTTGTTCAAACATTCATGTGACCTCTTCTTTTCCCCCTTCTGTGTTGCAGAGAGCAAGGAGGTGTACAAGAGACAGGTCTTGTCCATCACATCTATCGCCATGGCGATCAGCCTCCTGGGCACCCTGTGTATGGCCCTCTACTGCCGCAACAAGTTAGTAGACGAAACCACACAAAAAAACACAGAGACACACACACTCACACCTTGGAAGCCCCCGACACACACGTTGACCACATAAAAAAGAAATAGAGATGTTTCATTGCAATAAGACGTGTTTTGTACTGATACCCTTGGTCCTGTCAAATACCGACAATAACACAAGATACAAGAGCTGTTACAGTTTGTGGTTGTCACCGGGGCCCTGTAGACGTTCATTGCTCGACATAACCAAACAAGGTCAACCAATCTTGGACGTCCATGCGTCCGGACTCTCTTTCTCTCTCGCTCTCTCTCTCTCTCTCTCCCCTCCCTTACTACCGGTTCTTCTTCCAACATCCCCCACTCAATACGGTTAAGTAACCGTATGAATGGCATACTAACATGTCCATCAATTCGTGTCTGCTGCAACATTGGAAAGCTTGCCAAGCCTAAGACTGATTGTTTCCCTTTAGAGGGGACAGGTCAAACCTCCAGTACTAAACGGCAGTCAGTCATCTAGAGGAGACGGGGCATGAGAACAGCCCCTGATAGATGCCACTGTAATTCTACGCTTCCTGTGGAAAATAGGGATGTGAGTGAGTGAGCCAGTAAATGACAAGATAATCGCATCGACACATGATGGACAGCCCATCTCCAATAGAGACATAATTGAGTCTGGTATAATACCTTTTACCTGTGAGAGGTTGCATGAAGACTCTGAGGGAAAAACGTGCATGCACATTTAATGGAGGCATAATAAATTACGCAAAATATTTAGAGTTGCTATTTACAACAGACTAATGTGTGTTCAGCGGGGCGAACTGTGTTGGTTACGACCCAGGTTGGGTAGGACGAACAGGAGAGTCTGTATACTGCAGAGCTAATGGGGATCTCATGCCCCACCCGTATACAGCTTGGTAGTACAAGTCGCAGAAGCATCTAGCGTCCGCCTCAGGGAAGCCTGGCGCGTCAAGCCTCCGGCACGACGGAAATACCCCTGGCGTGACAGAAGCAGGAACAACGAAGAAACAATAACAACCTTAACCTAACCTGAACCCTAACCGCCACCCCTTAACCTAACCTTAACCCTAACCGCCACCCCTAAACCTAACCTTAACCCAAACCACCACACCTAAGCCCAACAATAACCCTATTTGTAATCACTAAACCTAACTGACTATAGATGACTTATAAGCTAATGAGGTAATGGTTTATAAGATTGTGTATAAAGCATGATTTATAAGCTATTTACGATGTGTGATCAATGCTTGATAAACAAATAAATAATGCAGCAATTAATGGTAACAATGGAAGGTAGTTTGAATGCATTATTTAAGTGTTTTGTGTGAGCTTGTCTCTAAATAAGGCACAGATTAGTATCTGTGCCTTACTTGGCGTTTATAAATAACATTTAAAGGCTGGAAATGCCTCAAGTACATTTGCATAAGTTGCATTACTCATACTAGTCTCAGAAGTATATTCTTAACAGAAAAGAATGAAAATGGACACAAAGTAACACAGGAAATAGCAAGATGTATTGTTAAAACAGAAAATAGCAATATTTGGTAAAATACTCCAAACAAAGAACACATGACATACATTGAACACAACACACACATTGCATTGAATAAAAAAAAAAAAAGACTTCTGACATCTTTGAATTTCATGAATCAATCAACCAAATCCGCCATCACAGTGCTTCTTTGCAAGCTATTCGTTCCCCTCAGTGGCCTATGGTCTAGGACCGCTCCTTGTGGGACATCCAGGCCCTCTCAGTGGGCCCCGTGGTGGGGGCCTCCACACCCCCAGCTGTGGGTGAGGGTGTGACGATGGCCCATCTGTCACCCATAATTGCTGATCCAGGCCTCACATGACGGGCATCAGGAGGACTCGATGTCTTCGAGTTCCCAACTCCACGAGACTTTAAAGAGGCGTTCCAGATGATCCCTCTTGATGCATCACAGCCCAAAATCCCGCCTCTTTCTGTTCCACCGACCAGCCTTTCCTCTCCCACACTGATAGGGAAGACAACCAGACAAGAGAGAAAGACTAAAAATGGGTGAAATGTTTTAACAATCATAATTATACAATTATATTTTCATTGTAATGGTACTACACAATTAAATTATTATTTTTCTAAAGTTTACCATTTTTAGAAGGCTTGTTGCTTTAACATGCCTATATTTTGAGGCGATAACTCCTCTCATCTATCTCAATGAACGCTCATCTTCCCCCACCCTGCTGGCCTCTGTGCCTTCTCATTGGTTCAGCGGCTGTGACACAGACCTCCCTCAGTTCTGTGGCTAGCTTGCTAAGGGATGCTGAACTGGCTGAAACTCTGTCATCCATCATTTTAAATCAGTTAATTTCCAATCTTTGTTGTCCCCCGAGGGGAAATTTGATTTACAATAGTAGGTAAAACCACAGACATAACATAAAAAGGACATGGGACATTAATCAGAACAATAACATCAAACAGCCAAAGAAAAAACATATCTGTTCGGATACTACTGTTAAAATTAGAGGAAGTAGTAGTAGCAAAAGCATTAGAATTGTAGCGATAATAAATTGTTTTGAGCAGGACAGTCTGGTAATCTGACATCATCCTACACACTGATTTAATATCCAGCAGTAAATTAAAAAGAAGACCAATAGAAAGGTAAATCAAATTGAGCGGGCCATGTGTATTTCATTATGAGATTATTAGTCTCCTTTTACATGAGCTGCATCCAGTCTTCATGTCTTCATGTCCATGTCTTCAGATCAACCTTAGCCTGACTGAGATTTGTTCTGCCTTTCCTCTATGTTCTGCTTGTCAACACATGATAATGAAAAAAGGAATAAAATCAAAAGATGTCTACATGCCCCACCACCTCCAACCCAACCACAAACACTACCTTCGATGGACATAACGTTTATTGCGATAAGGGAAAATGTGGAAACAGATTTGTCCAGTAGTCTCTGAAATGACAAACTGGGTCAAAGGGTATTCAGAGCTGGTCACAACCAGACACCAGCAGGGACATGGATGTCCCTTAGCTGCCACAGTGGTGAGTATGCTTGTTGTTTTCTGACTCACATTAAGGGTGATAGGTTGCTAAGCTATTTAACCTTCTAGCAAACTGTAAACTTGTATTCCATTCAACATAATGAAACCATGTTTCACCAAGCATGATGCAGAAAAGGTTTAGGGACAATTTAATTCATAACTTTACATTGGGACAGGCAGCTTCCTTCAGGTGAAAAGGCTTGCTTTGAAAACGTGAATACTAGTGCTTAAAAGTACGGCAAACCGGCCGGATGACAATAAGATTTTGTCACTGTTTGGCAAAGGAATATGTCTGGACTTTATTTAGATTAGAAAGATTGCTTGTGTGTAACCTATATAATACATGCATGGCCCTTATAGCATTGCACCATCCCTGTTTTACTGTTGCTATGTAAGATACGTGCGTAACA
This sequence comes from Pollachius pollachius, assembly GCF_949987615.1. Lineage (NCBI taxonomy): Eukaryota > Metazoa > Chordata > Actinopteri > Gadiformes > Gadidae > Pollachius > Pollachius pollachius. Next base: position 19,704,761 of record NC_136935.1, read on the forward strand.
CTGGTAACGGTTAGACTATTTTTGATGGCATGGCCCTACTCTTCCTCTGATTGCCACAGCCTGACAATAGAGTTTCACATGTGGGTCTTGCTGAAAGAACAGGAGGTTTATGCTGTTCTCCTGTCTTCGGCAAATTATACAGGAGAAGTTCTTCCAGTAAACATTCTGCTATAAAGGCTTTAGGAAGTCAGGTGACATAGAATAAAGAGCTACAAAGTGCATGTAGGGAGGAGGTCATGGTAGCTGAAGGGGTCAAACACAGCACTTTCCCCAAGGAGACCAGGGTTCATCCTGTATTATTTTGGACATTATTGACTCATTCGATTTCAGTTGCAGTTTTGTTAGGGTTAGGAAACACAACTGTTTGGTAAGGTTTAGGTAGCACAGCTGTTAAGTTAGGTTTAGGTAAAACAACTGTTTGGTTAGGTTTAAGCAACATAACTGTTTGGTTAGGTTTAGGTAACATAACTGTTTGGTTAGGTTTAGGCAACAAACTACTTGGTTAGGTTTAGGCAACATAACTACTTTGTTGGATTTAGGCAACACAACTACCTGGTTAGGTTGAGGTGGCAAACTAATTGGTTAGGTTTAGGAAACAAACTACTTGATTAGGATTAGGTAGGGTGATGAATGGTTTAGGTTAAGAGTTAGATGGTTTGTCAGGTAATATGTTAGATGTTGGATATTAAGGTAGAGTTCGATGGATTATATGCTTTTTCTCAACCTCTGACACTACGGTGATAGGGTTAAGGTTAGGGTTAGGGTTAGGGCTGTGGACAAACGGAATCCATTGTAAAATAGACTCAGTTGAACAATTGCTAGACAGTAGAACAGCCCCCATGTCCTTCCATAAACTCCTGCTCTTTCAGCGGGGCCTCCTGACATCGTCAGGCTAAGCCAATCAGAGGCAGAGCATAGCGAGTCATGCATTCGCCAACCAAGAAAAAACTAGTGAAATCACTCATGGGCAGTGGCATAGTTGAACCGAATTGAGTTATTGAGGGATTTAACAGGCTGTGTTGTTGCCTTTGCAGATAAGCTTAATTGAATGTTTTAGATTAATTTAGCAAGGAACAATTATATTGTATAGGTGTGCCCCTGTCCCCTACTGCACCGCTCACAGCCAGAAGAAGAGCATTGGAGCTGGGTTGTACTGGCCGAGGGTAGAGGGGAAATAGGAGAATGTGCTGACTAGGAGAGCGACTATAACAGTTGGCATTTGGTAAAACCAAAAATAAAGTCCTGAGATAAATTATTCAGTTGAGTCTTATTTCGAGTTAGGCACGGTGCTCTAGTACGTTACAAGGGTGCATGCATATGTGTGTCTCTGTGTCATATGGTGTGTACCTCATATTTTCATTTGTATCTATTGTACAGCTCTAAAAAAGGCTGGTGCCATCCAGCCAATCCGCTGATTCTGATACGTCTGACTCTATGTCTACATCGGAGGAAGAAGAAGAAGAAGAAGAAGAAGAAGAAGAAGAAGAAGAAGAAGAAGAAGAAGAAGAAGAAGAAGAAGAAGAAGAAAGCTACCACTTAGCTCTGCTCTGCTGTACAATTCCTCTTCTGACATCACATGACAAAGCATAAACGATAGTTGTCTAACTAACAAGTTGTACCAGCCTGCTAAACCATCTGGATCTCTTGGTTGTAATCATCATGATCTTGGCTCTTATAAATCCAGCACTCAGAAACTGAATCCGAGTGGTGACTTGCAAGCTTGAAATTATTTTGTGTGTTGTGTGTGTGTGTGTGTGTGTGTGTGTGTGTGTGTGTGTGTGTGTGTGTGTGTGTGTGTGTGTGTGTGTGTGGGTGTGTGTGTGTGTGTCTGTGTGTGTGTGTGTGTGTGTGTGTGTGTGTGTGTGTGTGTGTGTGTGTGTGTGTGTGTGTGTGCGTATGCATGGGTGTGGGTGTGTGTGTGTGTGTTTGCGTTTGAGAGAAGGGGAGAGAGAGAGTGTGTGTGTGTATGTGTGTGTGTGTGTGTGTGTGTGTGTGTGTGTGCGCGCGTGTGGGAGGGAGGATGTCTACTGCCTTCAAGCATGTGGGGGTGGATAGGAGCTGTTCATTGCGGCACCTGGAAAGAACAAGTCCTCCTCAAAAATGATAACAATCAGTTGAAACTTGCCGTGTCTGCCACAGAATGGGCCCATGTAGTTCTGTTGGATGTGGTAATAGGGGGCACAATTAAAGCCAAAGAAGTTCAGAAGGCTGCTGCCTATTAGGAAAAAGTGAGCTCAGGGCTGGCAGACATGAGTTCTGCTTTATGAAAGATTTATGAAAGGTTGAGAGTTAACATTACATTGTCTTGAATTTCCGGGTTTGTATTTTGTACAGGTGTAGTGATCGATTTTCTCGATTAACAATACCTAACGCTATTTTCTGTGCTAAAGCTAGGGTAAGAAACAGTTTTAGATATTATTTTCATATTGAATCATTTAATTTGGCCAAAATGAAATGAGCGGTTGGCCTGTTTGTCTGCCTACCTACCTGTCTGTCTACCTACCTAACTGTGTGCAGTTACTGCACATGATCGGTCTTCCACAAGGCAATGCAGACATGTAGCTCAAGCAAGCAAGCTATTGGCTTTAGGGGGATGCCAAAAGGGACGGGGGGATTTCTTTGGTAGTATAGTTTCACAATCTATCTGGCTGGGTTCCCCAAATTGCCTTTCCTAGCTTTAACAATAAGTATAGCTATTTTCTGTGTAAGCAATAAATACTGATACCTTACTTACAAACGGTTCTTTCTATTGTGTCCGTTTTCTTATTTTTCTGTTGAGAAACTAATTATGAGACTTGTTTGGACTCAAATTGCCGCCATAGTACGAACGCATTCTTCTGCTGCACGCGTGGCCTCTTAGTAGAGCTGTCGGGGTACCAGGCAGCGAATAGCAAAAAAGCACTGTTCGGTTTTGTGAGCTTTATTTGGTGTAACTTTTTAGTTATCCCAGAGGAGTAAATTCAATTCAAAGCACATAAGTACTAAGAGAAACCGGCCGGAGAGAGAAAGAACTGTGCCTTGCTCAGCGGCTCTCCTATCTCTAGGAGTTGGCACAGCCAATGAGGAACAGGGAAGGCACCTACTAAATAACAAATAGAAGGTTTTGCATTCGCACATGTGCTCATCTCTAGCAAAGTGTTCTTCTGGTGGAAAGCCAACAGAGACCAAAAAAAATGTGCTTTGTTGGTGAGTTTTAATAGTCAACTTCCCTGGAAACAAAACACAGAAGCGATTTAAAATCTTTTTCAAGATCAAGAATGCTTCAAAGTACAGTTGAAGCAGGGAAAGAGGGCCAGAAGATTCAGTTATGCATGCATATGTAATATGATTAAAAAAAGGTATTTTGGTTTATCCTCAAAATAGATTCTCAGCGATATTCAATTTATTTTGGGGACAGAATTTAAGGCTTAGCTTACTTAGTCTATTCGTTTTTGCTGACGCTTTCAATCTGAAACGCATTACTGCCTTTCAAAAGCCCACGTGCAGGTGCTGTTATAGAATGGAGGAGAACTGAAGTGGAGTTAATTGAGTTAATTGATCCTGGTCAAATATAGACCTTTGAGAAATAAAACAAAAATAGAAAAAATGGGCATACCTGTTTTGGAAATGGATGCTTTTAATTAATTTGTTATTATTTTTATTTAGTTATGCTAAATCATGTGTGGCGCATACGTATATATCTATCTATAGATATTCATGCATAAACCATTACACACTCAGTGGCCTTTGTTTTCTCACCATCTCAATGAAGGTGTCAAATGTGTAAATCAATGTCATTGGGAATGTGTTTAGACCTGGGAAATGTTTGTCTTTTGTGATGCTCGAGTGAACAGGGAGCCAACCTTTCACCCAAATGTGTGTCTGCGGAAGCTAGGCTAGGATAGGCTAAAGCTCTACCTGTATGACAATCTCTCTCTCTCTCTCTCTCTCTCTCTCTCTCTCTCTCTCTCTCTCTCTCTTTAAGGAGACGCAGGGAGAAGCTCCAGGCTCATATAAAGGAGAGCCGCATCGTGAAGAACTACAGCGGCCATGCGACCAGCGCCCTGGACCCCAAGGCTAGGGCGCCCGCCAACAACATGCAGATGCACAAGGTGAGGGCCGTACACACCTTGTTGTCTTGGCGACGGGAAGAGGGCCCTCTTCTTGTTCATCATCCACAGTCTGAAATCCAGAAGCATGTGAATGAAGCATATAGAAAGATCTGCTCTGCACAGAGGTACTCAAATGCAAAATACACGTTTGCCGCAATGCATCTGCAACTTGGGGTACGATAACAGCTCTTGTCCGAATCAAACAATGGAGCTGTGGGAGGGGTTATAGCCTGAATATACAAACACAACAGGGAGAAAACAGACCAAGAAACACCAAGCATGAATGTCTTCTCCTGCCCTGAGTTACTCATTAAAGTGTTGAGTGCTGTAACTTTGCATTTCTCCAGCCAGTCCTGTGGCATCCCTTGCCCACGTGCGTGCGGGGCCAAGGAGGTTATTAAGCTCCAGGCCGAAGCCCTCGTTTCTTCTTTGGCAGTTATTTAATCCGATTGACTGATTCTTCTTTATTGAAGTGTCCTGTAGCCATACAGGTGCCAAGCACATAAGGGCATATACAACACTATTACAAACATGAGTGGCAGTCAAAAGCACATTCTTTATTGTACAGATTGATCAAAGATAATCCATTTATCATCACACATCCACGTGCCGCACAGAAAATCTTAATCAGTCACTCTGACTTCTCCTCCAAGCTCTTTATAGAGGTGTTGATATTGTTTTGACTTGCTGCTAACAGTTCTTGCGATGAAGTCTTTAATGTGTGGTAATTAACCTCATTTATGAAGTTGAAGGCCCTGTATAAGGATGAGTAGGTCCTACTCAACCTACATAAGTATTGTACATGACTATCAAACAACGCTCCCCTACCAATGACTAGACAGCATCCTCTCCAGCTCAAGGGTCAGTCAGAGCGGTGTGGCGCCACATGAAGCGGCCTTGTCCTCTCATCATCCACTTTGATTTGTCGCCGTCTCACAATGGCATCGATGAAAAATGGCCCCAGCTAAAGACTTTCAGCAGGCAGAATATTATATCATCGGTATATCGGTCTGACTGGGTTTGTTGTCTAGACACAACTCTTGAGTGGTTGTATCCTTTATGAGAAGTAAAGAAAAGTCCCTTGACGTTACCTTTCTAGGTCAGTGAAGGGCCTAAAATATCATACCGAGATGCCTGCCTATCAGCACGAAAGCACAGAATACGACAATGGAACAACGGATGGAGGTATTCTCTTGTCTGTTCAAAAGTAGATCGTAATATGTCCTCCCCTGTCTGAGCTGGTCCTTGCTTTATTAGCATAAGCTCAAATCATGTTTTTACGAGCCCTGCAAAATCTATTCTTTGGAACAACAGGCAAGGTTAATATTTACTCCTGTTGCTATTTAAAACGCTGTCTCCATTATTTATTCATCTTCAGAAGAGCCCCATTGGGATCAAATGCACATTTACCCAACTTCTTTATATTCAGCCAACTCAAACAGAATCACATTGATTCATGTCTGTAGGCAATCAATAAGAAACATTTTCATATTGCATACTAACAAGTTTGGGACTGGTGGTGTTTGAGGTATAGACACACACATGCAAGTATTCCCGTAAAGACCACTGGGATGCTACACATGCTAGCTCAAAATGCAAACAATGTATTTAATTAGATCTGTTTATTTTAATGCAGATGGCTCCTATTGGAAAACCATATTCCAGAATTGATACAGCAAATATAAAACCCTTTAACAGCAGAATTTAACCAGACCGAAAGGTTGGATTCACTCCTTGAGATCCTTTGGCTCCAAATCAATCAGTTGCATTTTGCATGAGGTCGGCAACGAGACACGACACATCCATCTATAATCCCTCTCACCGCAATCTAACTACTAAATAGTACATTTTAACTGGAATACTGCAAAGGTGTGGATACAGACAGACAGTGGTCAATTACTTGAAGTCTGCGACTATGGCCGTGGGGAATTTTGGGCGAAGTTATTTGATTAGGCTGTCATTATCAGTGAAGTTCCCTGCGTTGGGGGACAGGGAGGTGCGAGCCTATCAGGAATGCTAGAGATGTTCCATATCACCAGTGGGCCATGACCAGCCATGCATAATCAGAGATGCTCCATTTCTCCCACAAACCAAGGTCATCCCACCATGCCCGGCTGCACAATCCACTCATGCTCGGACTGTGTGTGTGTGTGTGTGTGTGTGTGTGTGTGTGTGTGTGTGTGTGTGTGTGTGTGTGTGTGTGTGTGTGTGTGTGTGTGTTTGTGTGTGTTTCTCTCTCTCTTTTGTGCAGCCCCCTGGTGATACACCACTAAATTAAGCCCTTAAAAGGACCACATCCCTCCCTCTCCTTTCATTATATTTTAACATCCATTACACAGGAAATATTTAGAACTTGCACTTGCACACACACAAGCACTTACACACATACACACACCAGCACATACACACACTAGCATGGACACAGTTAATCACGCACAGACTCGAGCCTTCAGAGTGCCGTTAATACATGTCAGAACCTGCTGGTGTGTCCTTGTGGGCCAGGAGGAGGCCGTTACTGCAACATGGGAATGGAGTGGGGCGCCGTTAGACAGAGATGAAGGGTGGCTGTTGGGGCGCTGGGGCGGTTGTAGCACAACATAAAACCAACCGCCGTGTGACGCATGTGCACCACCTGTTTCTCTCGTATCTCCGTCTCCCAGCAATTCACCGCATTCAAAGTGAACTCGACAACAAGCCTCCTCCGTCAAGAGGAGTCAACGACAGCGGGAGACTCGGAATCGGGTTAATGAAGAACAAGGATCCAAAGCGCCTCGCCACAGTAACGAGATTGACTAGTTAGTGAAGAGCGCCGGCGAGTTGTTGGACGCGACTCAGGTTACTCGGCGATAAGGGCCAGGAAGCACTAATCTAATCCTTCTTCTCCCAGCCTCATAATCACTTGACTGCTTTACATGAACTCTGGAGTCCCACGCAGCAGGACGGCGAGGTCTCCCTGTTTTTTGTATCGCAATCACAATAATGAACGTGGTCGGCGGGAACAGCGGCGGTAATTAGCAGCTCGGCTCGGGTGCTGATATGGTGTGAGAACGGCAGAAGAGATGAGGGAGGCTTTAGTCATGGAGGCACAGATGGCAGACTTGGGGAGAGAGAGAGAGAGAGAGAGAGAGAGAGAGAGAGAGAGAAAAAAAGAGAGAGAGAGAAGGAGGGAGAGAGAAGGAGAGAGAGAGAGAGAGATGTATGTATGGATGAATGAATTAATGTATGTGTGCACCAGTGTAAGTCCCACCTTCCTCGTATGGCTCAAGTCAAATTCTGTGATAACTTCCCAGTGCACATATAAGTGGAGAGATTAAGCTACTTGAAGTTACTCTTTTGAAGTTTATTTTCCTCTGTGTCCTGACTCCCGTTATGAGGTCCTGTCTCCAGGACCAGTAAACCGCTTCCTATTACTTCCCCATGAGGAGGGCTAGCTGTTGTTTTCCCCTCTTCAATGCCTCCCTTTGCCAAGTCCCGCCACGCTGACCAGAGCTGGTCAACTTCTGCTTATCTACAAAAATGCAATTCTTTCTACCAACAATCCCATCCGTTTCATCCCTTTAATTATTCTGTATTTGAATCTATCCACTCTGGTGACCAGCTTCACACACATACCGCTGACAGTGTTGCCAGATTGGGCCAGATTTCCTACCCTGGAATGGATCAACAGCACAAGTGAAATAAAGACCATATCAGAGACCCCAGGTCGAGCTCAATAGGTGGGCTTAAGCTGTCTGTTGGAAATGTCACTGGTTCCAGGACCACATCTGATCCTGACCAAAAGTAAGCCTGGAGACCGTCCTGATCCCGGGAGCTCACATTGTGTTGCTCCACGGATCAGTTTGGACCTCCAGTCGCCCACTGTGATTTCAGTGGAGGGGAGTTCTCGCCTTGACAGATCAACTCCTTCAGACAATCAGCGTAAAAAAAAGCATGATGGAATAACAGTGCATTGTTCATATCGGCAAAAACAGATTTTCCGTTCTGCTAGCTACTGCATGCTCTTGTTCTGTTTAATATTTGATTTCTGGAATAACTGCACTTATGGCTGAGTTAGCTCCAATTTGAGCGTTTCGGCCCAGTACTTTACTGTTTTGCTAGCGACAGTCTGTATTTTATGTCGTCAACTACAACTCAGTCCCTGTTTGGCCCGGTTACCTCATCAACCACGACACAGTCCCTGATTGGCCCGGTTACGTCATCAGCTACGACACAGTCCCTGATTGGTCCTGATGACTTGGTAGTCTGGTAATCAATGTGGGCCGCTAGAGGTCAAGACTGGTCCGTGTAGAGACACAGAGTGTGAGCTCAGGTGATCAGGATGGCCTTCAGGCTGGACAAAACCTGCAGCCATGAAGAGAATGTAGAAGCATTTGACTGATAAACAATGTGAAATACAAGTAAATGATGCGTTTCAGCGTATAGAACAAATGCTGCACGGTTTAAATTAGCAGAACAGCAAAATGCACTAGCGGGAACTGACTGAGAGAATCACTTCCAGCAGCGTGTGACAGCGTACGAGGTACGATAAGACAGCTGCTGTTAACACAGTTTGAGTTTGAGTTCCTTTGGATCATCTTCAATGGTTTCAAAATCCTGCCAAACTTGGGAGGTTGTATCTTGATGTTATGTATCCTTCTTGGGAGGGATTGGATAGTGCCACTGCCATTACACAAAAGGGTTTTCAAACAAACAATAAGGACATTTATGGGACGCAAAACACAATACAGCAAATTGCACTCAGAAGATTGTGTCTTCTTCTCTATCTAGAAGTCAAGCAGTGTTGTGGTATCACCCATTTGGCACCCCCATCCTCCCAATTAAATGTCCCACAAGCAAGTCTTGTCGGCACGAGGGTTTGAAGTAGACTAAATTTTAGTTTGTCCCTGGAGAAATAATAGCCCGCTTTCCTTAAGCAAACCTATACATTTACCAGGGCTTGAAAACGATTCCTTTCGATTTTTTCAAATCATTATTATTAACATTGTGAATATTATCCTAATGGTTCTGTTCTTGCATCCGGCTACCCCCTACATATTATTCCTAAACCGGCTCAACATAAAGTAAAAATAAAATAAAATAAAATAAAACTAAAATAAAATAAAATAAAAAACAAAAAAAATAAAAACGGTTAATAATGCATTGATTCATCTCAACTTCTCATATATATATATATATATATATATTCATGAGTCACTTTCTATAAATAGTTTAGTTATTTTTTTTATTTTATGTAAAGTTGGTGTACACATATTTTTCTGTACTTTACATTACATATTTGAAAGACTTAATTTGATTGATTGTTTTTATTTACTGCACAGATTGTTTTATACTAATGTTATGTTATTATATGTGTAATATATTTTGTATTCTCTATCTGTACGATTCTGTTTCGTACATTTAGCAGTGCACCTGTGACAATTCCAGCAATTCCCCCAAGCGATCAATGAAGTACTTACTAATCTGAATGTGGCTTCATTGTAAAGGGCTTTGAGTGGCTGTAGTGGGAGGGGATTGCAGCCCATTCAGTCATTTACCATCTAGTCCTTAATGAGCCAACAGCCGGACCCATTAACCGTAACGATTTCTGGTCCTAGCCCCCCTTTACATCTCTACTTTATTCCTTGCTCTAACGTTCCTCACCATCGTCTTAAACCGGAAGTGGTTTAGAGGAAGTTGAAGGCTTTAAGGAGAGTAAATGTGGGATCATGCATCGTCATAGCAGCAGGGAGTTTTAGAAAAATATGGATATGTATGCCAAATCCCAACTTTTCCTTTTTAAGAACTCATTAGAGGGCTATTTCCCAGTGGTTGCTAATAAGCCGGCCACTTGGTGGGGTGCGGGAGCAGATTTAAGCCAGCATGGTTAAATCTGCCTGCTGTGAGGCGGAAAATGTTGTCACTTTTAAGACTATTAATTCAGTGCCTTTTTGAGGCGCTTTGACGTCACGAGAAAGGGACACTGGGGGGGAGGAGTGCAAGACTGTGTGGAGCTCCGTCTGGGCACTGGTTGACGTTGATAGACGCGTCCAAGAGGGGGTTAAGCGTCTCGGAAACTTGAGCTCTACACGTCCCCAAAACTCAATGTGACCTTACTATAACTTACAGCGCCACTGTGTATGGCGTATTTCAATGACCACATTGTTTATTTTAACGCTCACACAGAGCACTAGCTTTAAAAGTACAATCATAAATTTACTTTGGGTTTTTACCATGGCGATTAGATGTCCCCCCTCCTTCCTAGAAACTCATAGGACAACTCATAGGCCTACCCTGTTATTAAATGAACCTGTCCGTCAACAACGCTTTCTGGCCCTTAGTTCAGCCAGAGGTTAGGGTGCAGGGGCCACACGCCCCACCAAGCTCCTGTGTCTTAAATTGAAAAAGAGAGAAATGGGCACGCACAACTTCAAATGAGTCAATGGGGAATGATTCTTACAAATGAGTCAATGGGAAACTAACAGTATTTATTTTTTTTTTTTTTTTTCAAAAGGCCTCTATTTTACCACCAGGTGTGATTATCTCTTACAAGTCGTTTCAAAATATGCCCTGTACTGTGACTTGGTGACCTCATAAGTGGGACCGTCCACCAAGATATATGACGGATAGATCAGTCTAACAGCCTTTCTTCTGCACTGCAGTAGCTGGTAGGCTTATCTATCCATCACACATCTAGGGGGACACTTCCATGTGTGATGTCATTAAGGGGCAGGTCAGATTTTGATACCTCTGAGACAATCCCAGTCAGAGTCAGAGATATAGTATGAACTGCATAATACAATAAGATAAAAATATTACCTTGTAACAAAACTAGTCAAAGACCATACCTGACTCATGGTCACAGACCTAGGGCATGTTGGGTAATGCAGTTCCATGGGCCCATTGAACACTACCGATGACAAATAAAGGTTTAATCCCAAATGATCGGCGTTGTGTTTTAAGCCAACCAACCAGATCTACATACTGAGTGCTCAGCAGCTGCAAAAAAAAGAAAAATCCACCTCCTGTGATTTGTAGATTAACACATTTATATTTCCTATGACTGAAGCATATGTTGTTGTTTTTTACAGTTTTGTAAGCAGTCCAACCATTCTCCACCCCGTGCTGGAGTCTGTGAGTCAGGCTTTGCAAACTCAAAGAGAAAAAACATGAGCAAGGAAAGAGGACCGACCAATCACCACAGGTACCGTTATACACACACACACACACACACACACACACACACACACACACACACACACACACACACACACACACATACACACACACACACAAGATCAACAAAACACCGCAAGTACCATAACACACACGCACACACACACACACACACACACACATACACACACACATGCAAAACACATGATCAACCAAACACCACAGGTACCATTACACACACACATGCAAACACTCACCATGCACAAGAGACCACAGGTATCATTAAATACACACACATACACACACTCGACCAACAAAACACGACAGGTATTGGTGTTCACAAACACACGCACACAGACACACACACACACATACTCACACACAAATACACAACAAACAAAACACAAAAGATATGATTATACACACTCACACAATCACACACGATCACAAGAACACCAAAGGATCCATTATACACACACACGTGTGCCCACACACGCACAAACACACATGATCACCAGAACACCAAAAAATCCATTATGCACACACATGTGTGCGCACACACGCACACACACACACACACTTACACACACACACACACACAGACACACATACACACACACAAACACAGGGCCACATACCGTCCCATCAAACAGATGCCAGTAGGCATCATTTTCAGAGTGCATGTCCCCTGCAGCCAAACCGGTTCTGTGATAGCGCTGATTATTCCAAGAATACACTACTTTTATACACACACTCCCCTCCCATAATCAGCTGAGACCCAGCGAAGAGAGAAATTGAATTATCCACATAATGACTCAGCTGAAACTAATTGTTGATTTATGGGAGAACGGCAGTAATTATAATTAGAGCCATGAACATGTTAATATGCATATCTGTAACTGTTGCGAACAGGCAAGGCGAGAGATGAGAATAAGAGGCACGTGTGTTGATTAGTTCTGTGTGTTGTTATGGGACCTGAGAATCCATTTTGATCCCAGTGAGCTTTTCCAGGCGTCATTTAGTTTCCTGGCATCGCCGCGGAGACGGGTGTGTGCAGTAGCTTCCAATCACTGGAAATGGAAACACTTAACGGAAGACATCGGTTACTTAGCTCAATGCCACCGTGCTGAAACTCTGCCAAGATAAAAAGTCTCCATTCTGTTTTCTTCTTCTTCTTCTTCCTCCCCCATTATAATTAGAATTCAGGATAGAATACATGACAGAGAAAAGGAATTATTTTTTAATTTAAAGGTTTAATTCCCTGCCTTATTTTTTCTATGTACGCACGCTCATACACTTTTAAAAATACTCTCTCACAACACACACACACACACACACACACACACACACACACACACACACACACTCACACACACCGCTGAGCAGAATAGATCGAGGATTGAGATGGCTCCGCTGGTCGGCGGCCACCCACCAGCCAGAGAGGTTGATTAAAGGTGGTTTACAGGTGGATTGGCTCAGGTAGAACTTCTAGGGCTTGACTGGTGAGGTATAGTGTCACGCTCAACGTCTGTGTCCTAACAGCAGAGCCAGACATTGTGATGATCTTCAGAGATCAATGGAGTGCCAGGGGGCTACACTTGTAGATGTGGAAGACAGCACACATCTTCTACTGACAAATGTGTATCATCAGCGTCATAGCATAATTGCCAAGCATAAAAGTCATATTTTAAGGCAAATAGATGACTTAAGCAGATAGTGATTATGGAACGTTAAAAGCACTCTAATTGGCTTAGGATAAAGCCAATGAGGCACAGTGAATCGGCAGCGTTAGTAGAGTGGAGTTTGGTTTGGCCAAATTGTGATTTGGCCAAAATATAACTAAATTATTTAATTAAATCACTGCTCAGCTGACTTAATTGAATTATAGCAATTATGCCATTAGGTTAACGATATTTGTTCTTAACCTAGCCATTCACATGGCTGTATACTTACACTGAGTCACTGTCATTATTAGAATGAAGTTGACTTAAGCAGCTAGCACCTGAATGTATTCATACGTAAACCTAATTATTCCCTTCTTTGTCTGTTCTTATTGATCACTCCCTGTCCTACAGTCCAGACCAGAGATCCCGCGCCGCTCATTGGTCAGCTCCTCGCAAGACATCGCCCATACCCAAGAGGCTGAATCCAATTGGAGGATCCAAATATTCGGGCCCCTCCTACCAACACCTTCAGGAAGTAGAGACATCTGAGAGAGAAATTGATGTGCAGAAGGGGTGAGAATATAAAGGACTTTCAGAAAACCTTGAATTTAAATATCAGAGAACTATAAGCCGTTTTATATTGCTGTTAACAACTGCTGGGTTCCTTTCTACTTATTGAGCCATTTCAATGAGAGGAAAATGCCGCTCGGCGAAGGACAGTAAGCATTGGAAATGTGAAAGGAACCACTTCTGTCAGTGGGATAAAAAATATACACCGCCTGCACATTTGAGTTGTTTTTTCAACCTTTCTGCCTTCGCTCTATCTATCTCTGTCTCCATTTTCCAATCTGCTGAGGCGAGATAAAAACAAGGTTGTGTTATGTGTTGATCTGCACTGCAGTGGCATCAGTTCAAAGAAAAGTAGCTTGGGCCGGCTACGCTGCTGTTAGATTGAAGTAAGACAGCGCGGCGGTGGACACCGCCGGTCCACAGACCCGGTCTGTAATCCAGTCAAATAGACATCGTCATGTCAGGCTGGGGCCCCTGCTGAAAAGAGTGAGATGGAGAGAGAGAGAGAGAGAGAGAGAGAGAGAGAGAGAGAGAGAGAGAGAGAGCGTTTAAGAGAGAGAGAGATTGAGAGAGCATGAGAGAGAGCGAGAGGGAGATTGACAGTGATTGAGAGGCAGCGAAAGAGAGAGCAAGAGCTTGTCTGTTTGTGCGTGAATGTAAGATAAAATGTTTGCACGGATGTATATATATAAATGTTTAAATAAATACATAAATTCATAGGTAGATAAACCAATCCATCAAATAAATCAATGCAAAAAGCTGTTCTCTTTAATTGGGGGTACATGATTTATCAGTGTTTGTGTGACGACGGCCACTCCCTGCCCTCTCCGTCATTTCAACCCACACAGTCATCTTTTCCCTCATTTAATTGTGTTTGAACAAATCAAAAGAGGGATTTGGCTGTTAATGTCATCTTGGGAATTGCTGACATGCTTTGCATGCTGCATGCTCTCACTCTCCTCTCCAGCAATATCTGCAAGACTCTCTGCTTCTGCTCTCCCACTATCTCTCTATGTTCCTCTTCGTCCTCTCCCGTCGGCTCTCTCTCTCTATAGAACAGCCACCGTCCCCAAACTGGGTTTGATGTGTTGTGTTTTTTATCTCCAGATGAAGACACTACGGCTATAAACCCAGGCTGTAGTGTCCTCTGAAGCTGATCAAAAGCTTCCACACCCACAACTGTCTTTACACGCCTAGATAGAGGCATAAATGTGTGATTACGCTATTACGCAGAGAGGGAGCGAGAGAGACGGAGGCACTGCTGGAGAGAGAGAACGACAGTGGGAGAGAGAGACAGAGAGAGAGTGGGAGAGAGAGAGCGACAGTGGGATAGAGAGACAGAGAGAGAGTGGGAGAGAGAGAGCGACAGTGGGATAGAGAGACAGAGAGAGTGGGAGAGAGAGCGCGACAGTGGGAGAGAGAGAGAGGGAGAGTGGGAGCGACAGTGGGAGAGCGAAAGACAGAGGGAGAGGGGGAGTGAGAGAGTGACAGTGGGAGAGAGAGAGCAACAGAGGGAGAGGGGGAGAGAGGGAGCGACAGTGGGAGAGCGAGAGACAGAGGGAGGGACAGAGGGAGAGTTGGAGAGAGAGGACTCATGTTTTACTATTGATGCGTTGAGAGCAGCCAGCGCTTGTCGAAGGCTATGAATTATTACACAACGATAATGAGGCAGAATGCCGCAGAACGCTCCCTGATTGACGCCCTGATTATGCTCGAGAGGGAGAGAAAAAGAGAATGAAAGAAGGATAGAAAGACGGAAAGATCAATATTAGATGTATCTCTGAGCTCACTGGCTCCCAACACAGTGCTCAGGTTGTGTTGCACCAACAAGTCTCAGATCAGGAATGAATCAAACTGAAATGAGTCTTTATCGACACAGTCAAACTAGTTTTAGTACCCTTCGAAAGAATTCAATTGCCTTGATTAAAAAACGTGAAATTGACCTTGCCGACCCTTTGAGGACGTTGAACACACATATTTCTTTTACAATCCAACTTAATTAGTGCTGAAATTAGAAGGGGTCTGGAAAATAGCTCTCTCTTCATCAGCCTGTGTGTTCCAAGGTTATTATGGTTTAGTTCATTTTGTATAAATATATATATACATTTAAGTTAGTCAGGTTTACTTGTTAGTTTTTGTAATGCTTACTTTTTGTTCAGTTTTATTAGTTTCATTGTTAGTTGTATTACTTTTTCCAATGTGGGCATTTGTCAGGTCCAAGATTTAAAGAAGAAAAGGTTTGTGTAATAAAAACTCACAAAAACATTGTATCATTCAAACAAAAAGTATTTACTTTATTTTTCACAGTATTCACACAGATGAACAACCATCCACAAAAGACAATTTGACAAAAAAAGAAAACTAAAGAAGAAATATCCTCAATCATTTCCGTTCATTTTACTTTCTTTCGTCAACACAGAAAAAAAGATCAGTTTGAATTTATTTTTTTTACAGATAACTTCAATGATAATAACCTTGTTTGTGTGTGCGTGCGTAGGAGTCTTTCTTTCAGAGACTCTCCATCGCCTCTCAGTCTATAAGATCATGAGGTGCCTGCTATGCATGCCTTTGTGAAATGTGTTGAAGAACAAGCGTAGGCGTTCCACGAACATTACGGTTCAGACTAGCACACAAAAGGCATCGTAACCTTTCCTTCAAGGATAAGTTGTGGCAAAGAAGTTTTGTAAACCAAGTTTAGCCTTGCTTGCACTCAAATATCCCTCTTTCTCTTCAGTCTGGCCTATCTGTCTTCATGCATCCCTCCCACCTCCTTCCCTCTGCCTCCCCTCTGCAGATACCAGATGCAGCCAGAGAACTCCAGCAATGACCCGAGGCAGGACAGCTTTCTACGTATGCAAGTTCCCGTTTCCAGGGAAACCACGTTGTCGACTGCGGCAGCGCTGTCCTGGCCGGGGCATGAGGCGGCCTGCTCCGCCAGGCTGCCCCAAGACCGGACCCTCGCCGGCCACATCCGGCCCCCCCGCCCCTCTACTCCTCCGACCTCCTTTCGCTCCTGCTCCGTTCCCATCATCCCGTCCGTCCAGTGTCACCATGACGACGAGGTGTCCTGTATGCAAACCAGCCCCGGCCTGCACTCCTCTAGCGCCGCCCCACCGGCCGTGCTGATCCACTCTCCCGCCAACGCCACGCCTCATCCCGGAGAAGTGAAAGCACGCAATGTGTCGCGTTATTCCCCCTGCTCCGCTGCCATTGGCCGGAAGCAGGAAGAGGTCACCCTGGTGTTGGAGGAGGCCCAACAGCAGCTCCGCGCATTGGCTCTGGCCCATAAGAAGGAAGAAGAAAGCCTAAGCAACAGTTGCAGCGGGTCATTGGTTGTATTTGTGGAGGCCAAGGAAACTGTTTGCTTCTTGAGCCCTTATGGGAGTGGATCCGGCTCGTTGAGTTGTAACGGACCAACAGAGACCCAGTTACTTAGCCACAATCTATCACACAGAGACTTGGGGTACACTGGCCAATGAAAGGACAGGATTTAGGCTATTCCCTATTTTGTTTGACAGTATTTGACAGACTGGTGTTTTTGTCTCAAAATGGCAGACATTTTTGCATCAATGGGACAGAATGGACAATATTGAACTGTGAAACATTTGATTGATGGTGAATCTGGTATTGTGCTGATGTTATGCATTCTGTATGTATACATGGAAACACTGGGGAGGCTGCCTCCTCGCCGAATTACAATATGGAAAAAGAAAAAACATATTTACATGCATTTATTTAAAAATGAGAGACACTTCTGCTTAGACAAAAACAAACCAAATAGTCTGTCAACTCCATGGTGTTTTTAATTGTAAAAAGAATATATAAATATATATATATATAAATATATATGGATATCAATATATGGAATTCAAAAAGTGACCAAGTACAGAGTTGAAGAACAGAAGAATGATTTAATTTTGTTTCATTTCTTGCCTTCTTATTGGTAATAACCACTTCACATTTTCTGACGTGGTTATGACCTTCAATCTTAATATAACCCCATTAAATTGCCCTTCTTGACAACACTTCGAATCACAGTTCTGTGAGCCACAGGACAAAATGGCCATCAATGCAGGTGCCCCCCAAAGACAAATGGCCCTTCATGCCTTTCAAACTTTGTGTTGCGAATGAAATGGCAAACTCCTGTGGCAACAGGCATCACCTTGGATTTGCTGTACAAAATAAAAGTTCCCTGGATGAAAGAAGCAGTGATGGAAATGAAAAACTATAAAGAAAAGATGGAAGAGAAAAAAACACACAAAAGCAATGGACTTCCACAGAGACTTTGATTTGGGAATGCTGATTGCCAATCAATTGTAGTTTATTTTACAAGTTCACACACAAATGCACATGCCCCATAAACTGCTGTCGAGTGTGCTTGTACCCAAGGGGTATGTTTGTTCATGAATGGCAAGAAGGAGGGACTAATGGAGAGACAGAGGGCTATTTGGAAATGAGGAGTTGTGTCTGCCATAGTTTAATTTGTTTTGTTTTTTTATTGTTGGTATCTATGCTGCTTTCAGGGGCTGGTGGGAGGGCAAAACACAAGGATTGGGAGATTCCAGGGTTACATTAAACAATAAATAAATGTCTATGTTGTGTCCTAAGCATTGGCACTTTCTGAGTTTCTGTTTGAGTTTCAAAAAATGTTTTGTGTCAACAACCTCAACCATCACTTAATGGAACCAGAAGGCAAAAGCAGATTTTTCCCAGAAATGTCTTGGCAACACCTAAAAATGA
Source organism: Pollachius pollachius (assembly GCF_949987615.1). Classification (NCBI taxonomy): domain Eukaryota; kingdom Metazoa; phylum Chordata; class Actinopteri; order Gadiformes; family Gadidae; genus Pollachius; species Pollachius pollachius. The sequence continues at coordinate 19,722,978 of NC_136935.1, forward strand.
GCAAGTGGTGAAACAAAGTATCATTATGTTTTAGCACAGAAATTCACTTTGCTGTCCAAATAGTTCTTTGAAAATGTGGATAGCATAGATAGTAATTTCCTTTCGGACATTATTAACCTCACTGGTCAACTAGATGAAATATTTCCAAACAGAATAAGCCCTTCCCAGAAATACATTTGTAAAGAGCCGAGCTACAAAATAGATACAGCTTAACGCACAAGGTCCATCAGTGCATCTAATTTTAAAAACTTTAGATAATCTAAAACAATAAATGCTGCAGATAAAACAAAAATGTCAAGGTCAATTTGGTATCAACTGGTATTCTACAATCCTACGAAACAAATTGTGTCCCTTCTTAATGTAAGAAAATGATATAAAAAAAGCATATATTGATTTCGGTAGCCAAAAGAAGTTGAAAAAAACCTACTTTGATCGGACTACTACATGATGACTACAGTATACTTTTTTTTATTCAGTGGTTCAGGGTTGATGGACTTTAACCTTTGCATTGAAACAAGCATGCCTCACTATCCTGAGTGTGGTGCGATTTAAAGAGGTTTCCCTATTTTGGAATCGAGCATGCACATTTTTTACGAAAAAACATTCCAAAGGACTTCTTCTTTTCGTTTACTACCACGTTAAAATAAGGCTTTTGTGTAGCTTTAGCTGTGAAATGATTGTAAGGGAGAGTTAACCTCCACAACTGCTGCAATATCCTGAAAAGCAAAATAGACAAGACAAGTAGACAAGTTCACAAAACTTTTGGAGCAAACCTTTACAATCTCACATTTCATAACATGGGAAGGACAGCTCTGTTTTTTCCAAAATCATCAGAAAAAAGAGATCTCATCTCTTCAACTGTCTGCTTAAAAGATGTACGTAATCACCCTTTGTTAATTTGTATCATTACGTTGGAGAAACATTCATTACAAGGACAACAAGTTCCATGACCATTGAAACCATCAGGATATCCACACAATGACCTATTCAAGGACCTTCATTGGTCTCGTTGAATGGTCTTTAGTCTAAAGGAGCTCTCAGAACAAGTTTTTCCCTCTAAAACCAGAAAGTAAAGTGCACATTTTTGACATTAAAATCCAATTTTGAGGTTTTCACTCTCTTGGTTTAATCTGACAGGTTACACGCCAATAAATAATTTTCTTTTCATTTTGACTGTCAGGTCCTCAGTAAACTATTGTAATGAGTTGCACTGCTCTAAACAGGTATACATCGATTGTGGCAAGAGATAACTGTTAAAAGTTTCATTCTTTTGATTCCTCATTTTTCTTTCCTAAGCCCAACTCTTCCTAAATTCCCACACGATTTGGCTATGGCAAACTAATTCAACCTTGCATGCAGGGAGGATCGGGAAGGCTGTTAAAGCGCATGCTTCCACGTACCAACTTTGGCACAGCTCCAATGGGATCTCTCCACAGGGGTGTGCTTGCCCAGCAGACGAGGTCAAAGCCAAGGGCGTCATGTGTGACAGCTTTGCACAAAGTGCTAGTGCCAGACTTGGCATGATGTCCAGGGTCCTCCTTTGCTTGGTAAAGGAGTTTACCTTCACACTGAGCAACTAGTAGTGTGAGAACGGCCTTGGCAAAAGCACAAGCCGTGTTGAGAGGTTCTCTCGCCTATTCAAATATGACACCAATGCTGCCTTCTAACCATGGCAGGTGGCATACCGGTAAACCAATCGATGCCGGGATGATCACATTCTTATGAGGGAGAGGGTTCAAATGGTGGGACTCTGTTAGCTTGCATTGGTGGGCGCAGTTGGGTAATCACAGTCCTCGGATGACCTCTGCCTGATGTTCAAAACCCTCAGAGCATCTGTGTCCATCTGTGTCCATGCACCTTGGGCTCTTGGCCACTCAACTGACCTGAAAATGTAAACCAGGATAGTCACGATTAATAGAGCCATAAGTGACTTCCACAACTTCCCATTGGTCGAGCTGCATCGATGATTAGACTGGAGAGGACTGGAGTTGCTGCCCCCCGGGAGAGAGAGGATATGCGTGGGTGAGGATGCAGTGGCTCAGCCTTTCACTTACAGAATCAGAATCAAGCCAATTCTAACCTGCCATACGCAGCATTTTAGCTCATCATCCACGCAGGGGGAAATCAATCGCTGCAACCAAGGCATCGTGTCAATGATGTTGCTGCGAACCCAATCATTGATACTTGGGTTCAGCTGTGGGGACCCCTTACCCAGACACAGTTATTGTTGTCAACGCTGACCTCCAGTCCCTTGGTGCCTCCCCCTTCGGAAGGTTAGCTCCGGCTGAGGACAATCCTTCCCCCTCTGCGTTATTTGCCGTAGATGATACATCTCGTACATCTACAGACGTACATTGACCCCTTTTCTCCTTCAGTTTCCTGGCAAGATGACTCAGTTTGCAAGCAATTCTTCGTCTAACCCTAACCCTGAATAATCAGTATTACATGAATTCAAATGTTACGCTATTAAAATTCTAGTAATAAACAAAGCAGGTGTTTCTGTTCTTACTCAAATTTCATCCCACTTCCGACACCAATGTAATGATTTTAGGCTTTAATGAATGGGACACACAGCGTGACCTCCCAACAAATTATTGCTTTACACAATAACATGATATTACTCCTAAAAAACAAAACTGATTTTCCACACTGTAAAAGACAGGAGCGTCTGTCGACCACATGAAACCCCCACCTCCACTTCTATAGTCTCACACCACTGAGAACAAAACACTGATATCTTTGGACAGTAAACAACCAACCTTCAACAATAATTAACTAATGACAGTCTGGGACGCTACACTATGTATTTATTATTTCCACTGACAAATTTAATACGCTTTATTTATTTTTTTAAATGTCCTTCAAATTTTCGAAATATGTGTGTAAGTCACCATTGTCTCAGTAACGCTTCTCTCATCCCGGCAATTAACTTAAGGACAGAAGCACTAAGCAGAAAAAGTGTGTGTCTGTATGTGTGTGTGTGTGTGTGTGCACAGACATGCATATGTATGTGCATGTTTTTTGAGTGTATGCATGACTGGTGGCAGGGTTAGAGCATCAGAGAGATAAGAGTATCTCATTGTCCTTCTCCCTGATTCCTACGAGCGCACCTTTGAGGAAATGAGTGTCCATGCAAAGTGAGTTTACATCTGGGTGTGAACTCTGGCAGACATGTTGTCGCAACACTTATACATTATCACGTTAGCACGTACCAGGCTCTCTGAATATATAAATGAGAGAATGTTTTTGTTTAAGTGCTCATGGTTCATCAGTTTTCAGAATTTGTCATAAATTTGTAAATTCATCATGGAGAAGAATGAAATATTTTTTTCCAATCTAGTTCTGTTTGCTATGTCGATTTTTAGACAGGAGTATATATTTCCTGTTTCATTGCTGATGGGTGGTACACTGCAAAAAAAGACAAAAGTAATACTGTTTACATTCGGGTAAATAACTGGGTTTCATATTGTGTCAGATTTACTATGGGAGAAGGTATGATTGTGACAAGACCCATTTTATTACTCATTGTATGTGTGAGTATTTGTGCGTGTCTGTGTGTGTGTCTGTCTGGGTGTGTGTATGCATGTCTGTATGTGCTTGCAAGATGTGTTAACTCTCCTAGCCCTTGGGATTCCATTGTAAATGTAAGTAAGGATGGATTGGGATTGTGAAACACAGTACTCATTCCCCCCAATGAAAGTGGTGCAGTGCTCATTTAATGGTGATGGCCCTTCAGCGATATAGTGCATCTTTCTGTTGGTTTTATTTTTTTTATTGTTACTTTTTCAATAAAATAAGTATTTAGTGTTAAGTGCCTCTGTCATCTTTACTCTACAGATAGTAGAAGAAAAAGACTTAAAGAGGAGCTTTACAATTCGTTTTTTCTGTTTTCTATGGAAAACATTGTTGAATTCTCAAAATAACATAAAGAAAAAAAGTTTAAAGTAAGAATAAGGCAAATTTGGCATGTAAGGGACATCTTAATCATACGATATGCTCTGATTAATTGTGATTAATTGCATTTTTTCCCCGTCTTAAGACTGAACTGAAATGTTATAGAATCTGCACAAAGCAAGTCTATTTCAATTAAAATTCCATTGTTTACCGGTATCTTTTGAACTTTGACCATAGATTATTTCCAGTGAACTACAGATTTCCAAGGCAATCAAGGCCTTGGCCATCAAAATTGACGTCAGCTTGAAAGGTATATTTCTTATATGCAGCAGAAATAACAACAAAACCAAGGTTTTTATGCTAAAGTGCCAGTTGAGTTTCAAAACCATCGTTTCGTATATGCAAAGATATAAATGATAATTAACCACAATATTGTTTTTTCATGCGAGTTGAATTTCAAAGAGAGTTCAGGGAGTTTAATTTCTTTATTCAATAGAACAACAACAATTTGGCTCCCTCTTTTGCATTCAGTCAGTGCCTGGCACACACTAGACGACAAATTAAGAGAAACGCTAGATGAAGATGCATTAAACTGTTTTGGTCGTTAAGTGTGTGGAAGGCAGAAGTGTCTGGAACAAATTGGCCAAAACATCACACCACACAGTTTTTCCCCCAGAAATCAAGTCCTGAATCCCAAAACCAGAGCTCTCACAAATCACAATGCCAATCTTGCGAGGTGTAAACAAACATGGCTGACTGCAGCCACGCTATAATGGCTAGTTTTTGAAATTTTGGGGAAATGTTTTTTAATGGAAGAGGTTGGAGATAGAGGGGAGGACATCCAGCAAACGACCACAGGCAGGAATCAAACCGGGGTCGCTGTGATCAGGACTGGGCCTTAATGCTACACGCTCTACCCAGTGCGCCACAGGGGCGATAAAATACATAGCTTTTGCACTAGTTTTTTTTTCAGAACATCCTAAAGATAAACATTGCATTCTATTGACAGTCATTAAAAAAGCATAACAACTAATTATACATATTGCAGTGGCTTTGGCCTTTTTCGTGATACCAGTATATGTTGCTCCAATATGCGGCTATGGTCTTGGTCAACATACTCCCCATACAACACATACCGCAGCTAAAACTGTGTCCCTGTCCTTACCCATCTTTAGCCAGGATGGCTATTGTCGCTCATTATCACTCAATCATAATTGCCCTTCGGCATAGCTGTCTGTTCAGTTTATGCTTGTTTATAGGATGTAGTGAGAATACATGCCTTGCAAAAATATGTATTTGTGTCATAATCTATAGGATATTTAGAATGTCTTATAATCTTTTACCTTGTAAAAATTATGAATTGAAATGCTTTCATTGGCAGCATATGTGTGGGTTCAACTTTGCATTAGAACCCACATTTAGCATTGAAGTCCATATGCTGCATGTGAACCTAAATGCACACACATTTGAATCTACATATATATATATATATATATATTGTGGCAACCCGTCTCCCCAAGTGTCAGATACCCGGTAGGAATAACGCGGAAAGCAAGGGTTAAGCCGCAGTCGGCGTTTATTTAACAAGAATAAATGTTTGCGTCCTCGTGCTAGGGTCTCCGGGAGCCTCTAGTTCGCCGGCGTGGTGCGGAATCCCTCCGTGTCGCTTCGCCGTTCGCCCGGCCTGGTGCTTACTCCCTCCGTGTCGCTCGCTTCGTGGGGCGGACTCCCCCCGTGTCACTCTCCATGTGGTGCGGACTCTCTCCGTGGCACTCTCTCGTTCGCCCGGTCTGGTGCGCCTTTTAAGCCCGGCTCCTGGTCCTTTCCCTTCCACCAGCCAGGTGTCCCCGATTGCGCTGATTGGGGGGAGAGACGTGGTGCTCTCTGTCGCCGGCTGGAGGGTGGCGACGGTAAACCCCCGTCTACTGCGTGTCCTCGGACCCGCCCGGTCCGAGGTCCGGCGGCGGGATGCCACACTCCTCCACCGCTTGCTCAGGCCCCTGGTCGTCGGTGAACCCGCTCAGGCAGGCATCCCGGCGTGGCAGGGCGTCGGCGTTCCTGGCTCCGGCCATCCACTTCAGGGGGGCGTGGTTGGTGACCAGGATGACCTCCCTCCCTAGGAGATAATACCTGATGTTTCGGAGGGCCCGGAACCACCGCGTCGCGTCACTCGTGCGTTGGTGTCCCTGGCTCCGGCCATCCGTTTCAGGGGGGCGTGGTCGGTGACCAGGATGACCTCCCTCCGCCCTCCACCGGCTCTGGGCTTGATAGGCACACTCGTGGTCCACTGTGATTCGCTGCAGCGGCTGAAGCGTCGACGCCTTCTTGGAGCCGGGGTCCTTGGTCACCTCCTCCATCAGGTCGTCGTCGTCATCGTCGTCGTCATCGTCGTCGTCGTGGCCCGTGGGTCCAGAGGGGACCCGGTGGTCGTCCGAGCTCCTGTCGGGATCTGGAAGCTTCACAGGTTTACCTGTCTCCGGGAGGTCGTCCCCATCCACGTCCAGCGTGATGGCGGCTTCATTGGGGATCGACACGGACAGGTGGTCGTCCTCAGCTTCTTTAGCGGAGTCCCTTGCTTCGACTGACGTCTCTGCCGCTTCCGTCTCTGCCTCTGCCTCCGGCTCAGTGTCGACGTCGGCCTCGAGCTCTGGCTCCAAGTCGGCCTCGAGCAGCGCCACGGCCCCTGGTTCCGGTGAGGCCGCGGGCTCAGCCTCCGCCTCGGGCTCCGTCTCCACCACAGGCTGGGTCTCGACCGACGTCTCATCGGCCTGGATTGAGGCCTCTGTCGTGGGCTCGGTGTCGATGTCGGTCTCTGGATCGGCCTCGAGCTCTGGCTCCGAGTCGGCCTCGAGCAGCGCCACGGCCCCTGGTTCCGGTGAGGCCGCGGGCTCAGCCTCCGCCGACGGAGGCCTGGTGGCCCCGTAGGCCTGTTGAGCTCCCCTCACCCCTCTGCGGGGTGGTTCTCTCCGGCTCCGGAGTTCACGCGCCGGGTCCTGTAGCCGGTGGAAGATCGGGCAGTCCTTCCCGATTAGCAGCGGCACCGGTAGGTATGGTACGATCCCTGCCCGCGTCGTGAATACCCCGTGCGGGGTCCGGATGACGACGTGGCAGGTCTCGAACGTTCGGGTGTCCCCGTGCATTCAGGCCACCTCTATGGGCGCGCCCTCCTTCCCGCCCGCCAAGTCGGGGCGGAGGAGAGTGACCACGCTGCCGGTATCCACGAGGGCCTGCGTGCCCCGGTTCATTACCCGCGCCGGTATGGTCGGGCTTCCTGTTTTCCCCTGTGCCCAGCAGGTCGCTCGCATGCATGGCTGCGTCTGCTGCCGGCGTGGCTCGTCTCGCGGCCTCGTCTCGCGGCCTCGTCTCCCGCGGCCTCGTCTCCCGCGGCCCCGCCTCCCGCGGCCTCATCTCGGGCCGCGTCGTCTCCGGCAGCGTCGTCTCCGGCTGCATCGGGGCGGCGGTCACGGCGGCGGTCGCGGCGGTTAGTTCGGTGAGCCGTAGTACGACCTCGTATAGCAGGGCCAGACTCTCCGTGGTCTCCCGCTGCTGCTGCTGGGCAGGCGTCGCCGCGGTCCCATCCGGGTTCTGCATGCCGGCTGAAGGGGGTTCCCTCACAAAACCGGCCCGTAGCGCGGTCGAGTTGCCCGCATCCTCCACCATATGTGGCAGCCCGTCTCCCCAAGTGTCAGATACCCGGTAGGAATAACGCGGAAAGCAAGGGTTAAGCCGCAGTCGGCGTTTATTTAACAAGAATAAATGTTTGCGTCCTCGTGCTAGGGTCTCCGGGAGCCTCTAGTTCGCCGGCGTGGTGCGGAATCCCTCCGTGTCGCTTCGCCGTTCGCCCGGCCTGGTGCTTACTCCCTCCGTGTCGCTCACTTCGTGGGGCGGACTCCCCCCATGTCACTCTCCATGTGGTGCGAACTCTCTCCGTGGCACTCTCTCGTTCCCCCGGTCTGGTGCGCCTTTTAAGCCCGGCTCCTGATTCTTTCCCTTCCACCAGCCAGGTGTCCCCGATTGCGCTGATTGGGGGGAGAGACGTGGTGCTCTCTGTCGCAGGCTGGAGGGTGGCGACGGTAAACCCCCGTCTACTGCTTGTCCTCGGACCCGGCCGGTCCGAGGTCCGGCGGCGGGATGCCACACTATATATATTGTGGCAACCCGTTTCCCCGATTGTCAATACCCGGTAGGAATCACACAGGAATCAAGGGTTAAAGCCGCAGTCGGCGTTTATTTTGAAGCCGTGCAACACACTAAGTACGATAATGCTGAGCTAGGGTCTCCGCGAGCCTCGTAGTCTCTGGCGCCTTCGTGTCGTCCTTATCTCCGTTCTCCTCGAGTCAGTCCTCCGCTCCCCTTTTAGAGGTCTGTGCCCACGTGTCCTCCCTCTGGCCAGGTGTCCCTCATCCGGCTGATGGGGTTGGGGGTTGTGCTGCTCTCTGTCGCCGGCTGGTGGATGGCGGTGGTACACGCCCTCCACCACAAACCCCCGGACCCTCCCGGTGGGGGTCGGGATGCCACAATATATATATATATATATATATATATAAATACATATATATATATATATATATATATATATATATATATATATATATATATACATACATATATATAAATACATATATATATATATACACATATATATATATATATCTATATCTACATATATATATCTACATATATATATATATATATATATATATATATACAGTACATACATACATACAAACCGACCTACATACATACTTACAAACAGTCATGTTACACCTGGCCTGTTCAGCTATATGTTCAGTGTTCTGTTCAACCTCAATTGCTTTATTTTGGAGCATGTGGATTGTGTTGATTAAAGGGAGTAAGCTCTGACAATGGCTCCATTTACAGTCTCTGTTTTAAACATAAAAATACATACACACATATGTATGCAGATATACGTACACATTGATGGATAAATCAATATACACATTTATAGAGAGGTCTGAAAGCGTACACCTAAGTCTAGTTTCAAGGTAAGGAATGCATGATGGTAAGTGTCGCCTACGTCCACAAGATATAGCTCTGTTAATCCTTAGCAATCTCCAATCAACCCCCTTGACTGCCATGTCAAGACATTTCCATCTCGTCACAGAATCCGACTGTAACCGCAGTGAAGGGGTTGCTTTCAGTAATACAAGAAGCTTGTGTTTCCAGGCACCATTTAGTATTCCCAACAGTCTTCCCGTGTTTGAGAGTCAGGACATTTGAGTTCTTTATTCAGATTACGCCTTTTCAGGTTAGCATTTCAAAAGAAGCTGCATACTTGAGCACAAAAAGATTATTTTGTGTCATTGTCAAAGAGGCATTATCAGCCCCTCGTGCACAAACACACATTAATCACCCAGGTAATCTTGACAGGTAATCTCCTCTTTTCCTTCTCAAACTTGGCGTATGAAAGAGATGAATAAAGATGTTTACGTGTATAGAACATGAGAAAAAGACGTGCCGGCGTAATGATGTCTTTAGTGCTGAAAGACAGCTCTCAGAAACAAAAAAAAAAAACTAAACAAGTCTTGTCATTCAGTTGGCCGTAGCTCCAGATCCAAATCAATAATAACATTTCTGAACAAGTGAGTCCAGGCAGCAACCTCCGCTTAGCAACCGATCGTCAGGTAGGCTGCTAGGTAAATCACTTAATCAACAACCTTGAGGACTGACACAAAGTTCTCTCACTCACACACTCTCTCTCTCTCTCTCTCTCTCTCTCTCTCTCTCTCTCTCTCTCTCTCTCTCTCTCTCTCTCTCTCTCTCTCTCATTCTTTCTTTCTCTCTATCTTGTGCACAGACATAACAATTGGCACAAGGTAATATTAATGTTAGCCTAGGCCTAGGTGAATTAGATGCCTTGAAGACATAAAAGGTTAAAGAAAGACCTTTGGTTACCTCATTAAATGTTGCAAATGTTTAAATGTTGATCATCACAGTGATAGGTGTGGTATATATCTCTTGACGCTATGAGAGTCGCTTCCTATGACACTCAAATCATGACAATAAAAGATGCATGCAAATATTTTTTCCCACACGTGCCAGAGATGGAAATTAACTTTTTTGCCCACCAGCCACTCATCTTTTTTACCAGACACTTTTTATACGCTATATATTTTTTTTATATATGCAGACATTTAAAACAATATAATAGTAACAATAGATAAGAAAAGTGTTTTTCATACACATCATTTTTTCCATCAGAAGTGATTTTTACTGTAAGTAGGTGCTACCAAGGAACTGAGTTGAAAATGTTACACTCTTACCACATATGATAAACAATACACAGGTATCTGCCATGTTAAGTTATGTTTATTTCAAAGGTGTTACGATGACAAGTTTGGGGATAATTCATCTATGCAAAGTATTTTCAATAAAAAACAAATTGACATATTCACAATAAAACAACATGCATGGCTACTCCAACATAAGTTATTAGGAACATTTGTTTTTTCAGTGCACTGGCCTTTTAATTTCTTCAATTCAACCAGATGTATAATGAAATCTGCCCCTATAATGCAACAGATGTATCCTCTCGGTATAGGAAGACTCTGCCTATGCATTCGAAATTAAACATTTGAAAACACACCATGAAGAAACAAGAACAAGAAACAATGACTTAATAAGTGCAAGACACATTGAAAAACGTCAGAATACATTAAACTATATATATATATATATATATATATATATATATATATATATATATATATATATATATATATATATATATAGGAACTCGTTAGTGTATCTGTTTGTGTACGTTCGCTATGCAGCCCTGCTATTGCGCATTCACAAACTGGCTTTTGTCAAAGGAATACCCGGTCAATGATGGATTTAATATGGACACAAACGACTAAACATTGGATCTTTGTATGGATTTATATGCACGTTACGGGATGAATTGATAAGCTCCTGTAAGGGCTACGATGGCACTGATGACAGCTGATTTGGAACGGAACAACAGCAAAGTAAGGAACTCCGACTTTTTTACTGTTCAATTATTAATGTTGTTTTTGAACGAGTATTGGAATACTCGCTCGGAATATCCAACGAGTATTCGAAGCCTGTAAAATGGTATTCGGACAGCCCTACGTCTTAGCACACACACTTGACATCTGTTTTGACCAGACTGACCGAAAGCAGCTGTTTGCCAAACAAGTGAGCAGAGCTCTAAGGTTACCCAACATGTTAGTTTTTTCGACAGCAACAAACTATTGCATTAGGCCTAATAGAAAAGAAAAAATTAACTTACGTGCAGTGCCATTCAAAGTCTTGAAATGGCCTTCCCTTTTTGGAAATTGTGTGTGCATTTCAAAATAGTATAGCCTTCTATCAAGCTGGGCTGTTTTGAGGCTTACGAGCTGTCGCGGTTTCGGGCACTGATTTTCCCTTGGCAATTTTCAAAACGTGAAGGTGACTTTTTGAGGTCTCGTGGTCCTTCACGGCTTCCAATTTTAGGTTTTGTGTCCCACTCACAAAACTATTGGACCTGTGGCCATCCGAAGCATGTTTACGACAGAGAGCACAGAACATTGTCTGGCTCGTCCCGTCAAACACGAGCCAGTAACGGTGTTGCCCACTGTCCGATGTTCGCCATCTCTTGTTAAAACAACGCTTCTTTTTGGGGATGACAGCCGTACTATCATCCGCCACCTGTACCTGGCCTACACTCTCCTCAGCTGTTCTCTTTCTTCCGGTGAGGAAACGCAACATTGCTTTCTCTAGTAGTTCTTTCTTTATATGTCAATAATTAGCCTAGCAAACTATACCGAATGTTGATACCGGCATATTATCTCTATGGTTACCGGTATACTATCCCGGATGTTGACAGTCGCAGTTCAGTAAAAGAGGCGTAGAAGAAGAAGGGGGCCGGATGTTAACACTAATGGTTGTGGAACTGTGCAGCGCCGTATGACGAATGTATTAAATATGCAAATTTGAACGGACCTGACTGGAAAGTATTACCCGACACAGTGGCGGGTGAAGTGACACAATTCACTCGCCACCATACAAATCCACCCGCAAATGGCGTGTGGCGGTTGTTAATTTCCATCCCTGGTGACACGTGCACACACACACACACACACACACACACACACACACACACACACACACACACAACCATTCCATGTCAAGGGTAAATTGATTCTCCAGGATTTTGCAAATTGCCAAGGACATTATGCAGCTGTGTTCTCAGTACAGGCCTTGCTATACGGGGGAGTGTACATGTTATGTTACAATACCATTGGTTTAAATGTCATCCATGTCAGAATGGAAAAGATATTGACAGCACAGCATTGTCCGGTTATGAGGGACAAACATATATGTTAATAATATATACTGTATGTTATAATGGCATATAACTGATGCTGTCAATAACTTGTCCACTCTGACATTGATGAAATTTAAACCAATAATATTGTTTATTATTGGTTTAAATAATGCTTCAATATCCTTGGCAATGGAATCAATGGGTTCATATGAATCAGGGCCAGTAGAGCTACAGGTTCAGATTGGATTTGGATGTAGAGGAACATGGGCATTGGAAGCAGAAGGACTCTAAGATCGATTTACTCTTACCTTAACTAAGCAGGACCGGGAACTGCCTTATGGCTACAAGCAAATTATAGTTTATCATTTAAAAAATACATACATATATTTTCTGGAAAAAAAATTGCCAAGCGGTATTTTTCAGTTTTCTGACTCTTATTAACGGCAAAGATATCCAACTTATTTCTCAATGATGTGTGCTTGTCCAAGTATTTTCGTGTGTGTGTACGGTAGTGATGGATTTCATGATTCTTTTCCTTGATTCAGTTTGCGTCGGTCAGTTCGCCAAGAACAATCGTTCCGAATCGTTCGTTCATTCGTTCAGTCGCGTTACCGGAAGCGGTGAATCTAATCATGGAATGTACGGTTCTCAGCTGAGTCAGTCAGACTCAGCTCCTCCCACGTTCTCATTTTCAAACGATCGTGCCAGTCAGTTATCAATCAACACAACATTACAACTTTAACCAAATTAATGATTATTGGACGTTTAACATATCAGATAATAGACTTGATTTAGCAATGATGGAGTTTAAAAGTAAATTATGTACAGTTCTTTTTATTCTGGGCATATTTGCTTTTTCTTGGGTTAACAGTAACTTAACACTATTTTGAAGATGGCCACCCCGACTCAAGAATCGGTCAAGATCCACCAAAGTGGGGGTCCGGGGTCGCGTGCGGCAGAACGAACCATGAAAGAACAAGACAGATTGACGAGACATTCAAATATTTTATTAATCTGGCATGGCACAGATAATACAAAGACCGCATGCATTTACCATTTCACTGGTATTTAATCGTATTATCGTTACTGGTATTTAATCGTATTAAGACTCTTCCCTCTTCACCACTCACAGTCAGTGAACGAACAGCGAGTCAGCGAGTCAGTGACTAGTGGGTCTGGGAGGAGTCTGGTCAGAAATCAAACGAGACAAACGAGAGAGAAGAAACAGGTCGGTTCGTTCTTCTTAAAGATTTGTTCATTCGAACTGATTCGGTCTCAAACGACCGATCACTAGTGTTTGGTGGTGTGGTTAGGGGGAGGGGGAGGGTCAGTCTGTGTGCATGTGTTTGGATCAAGTAGATATCTGACGACTGTTTTTCTGTTTTAAAGAAAGAAGAGATAACTGAGTCACTTTCTTCGCTTAAAATATCATTATCTTTCCCAAACACAAGAATGCCAAGATGATTTCCCGGATCAAAATTGTTGTTCAGTAAAGATATTTTACCTTGATTTCTTGAGTTCCACTTGTCCATTAGCCAAATGCTCTCTGCTTCTACCTCTTGCCTCTCCTTCCTCCTCCTCCTACTCTTTCACCTTCACCTCTGCCTCCTTCCTCCTCCTCCTCCTCCTCCTCCTCCTCCTTCACCTCCACCTTCTCTTCCTCTTCCACCTACTCCTCCTCCACTCCTTCTACTCCTGCTCCTCCACTCCACCTACTCCACCTCCTCCCACTCCTCCTCCACCTCCTCCCACTCCTCCTCCTCCACCTCTTCTTACTCCACCTGCTCCCCCTCCCCCTCCTCCTCCTCCTCCTCCCACTCCTCCTCCTCCTCCTCCCACTCCTCCTCCTCCACCTCTTCCTCCTCCTCCTCCTCCTCCTCCTCCTCCTCCTCCTCCTCCACCTCCTCCCACTCCTCCTCCTCCTCCTCCCACTCCTCCTCCTCCTCCCACTCCTCCTCCTCCACCTCTTCCTCCTCCACCTACTCCACCTCCTCCCCCTCCCCCTCCTCCTCCACCTCCTCCTCCTCCTCCTCCTCCTCCTCTCATATCAGCTCATGTCATTATCTCTCTCCATAAGTTCCGAAAACGCTTCCTCTCCCCCTTCCCCTTCAGTGGGCTCTCAGTGACATTGGCGAGGGGTTCCCAGGGGCCACTGAGTGTGGTGGTAGGGGTACGTCCCCGGATTAGCATCAACGTGATGCTCCTCTGTTCCCCGCCGCCCACTCAACTCACTTTTCCCTCCCCCGTCATCGTCGATCTTCCTGCTCTCCCCCGCACTGCCCTCCACACGACACACACTCACAACATGATCTCTCTCTAACTCTCTTACTCACTCTCTCTTTCTCTCTCTTTCTCTCCCTCATGTCATGGCCCTTTTTGAAGGGCCATGCAAGCTTTGAAGGCCGCATAGAACAACATGTCTCATAAAATATATGAAAAGGTGAGTCTGGGTTACTTTGCTTGGTTGGTTTATTAAAATGAAAATGAAAAAAAGATTTAAAGAAGAGAATGTGACATTAACAGAGTGTTGGAGTTTTTATTGTCAGACCTATTGTGTTCAAACTTAAAGGTCAAATCTGTCAGGTTTAAGTGTTGATCACATGAAACCGTGGTCGACTGGGCAGAAACAAGCAGATCAATGTTTGGTTATTACAAGGTTTCTAAAGGAATACATTTGTCACCTCGGGGGCAAAATACAATGTTAAGATCAGGCAACGGTGTAGTTTTCATTGAAATGAAGACATCTGCTTGAGGCAAAGCTCTGAGAACCTGTGTGTTGCTTTCAGCCAAGGAACAAGGTCGCCGGGCAGAAGGATTGCGCCGCTCAAGAAATCGAAAAAGCACTTTAAAGAACATTCTCTAATCTTCATTTGAATCCTCTCAAATCCCTTACACCCTCTGCTTCTCCACCCCCACAATGTCTCCGTCCGTTTCCCTGCCACATACACACACTCACCCACGCAAACACACACATACACAAGTAGCACAATGTTCTTCCATTATTATAGAATTGTTCATTGTTTTTATTTGAATCTTTCAACGTTCAACTATTAACCGCTCATACAATAATGATTTTTGGAATAGAGCTATTATATCGTTCAGTAATCAAACTGAGTGTGTTGTGTGTATTGTTTTAGTATAGCTGCAATATTCTTCAATTTAGCCAAAATATTCTTCAATATATATCTATATAGATATATATAATTTAGCATAGCAGTAAGTCTGTATTCAGCATAGCTGCAGAAATCACATTTCAATAAACCATAATAAATAATAAATCCGATTGTTTAGTTGACCCACAGTTTATTATTCATTTTAGCTGTAATATTATTGAGGACAGCTGTAGAATGGTACGGTATAGTGGTAGTGTTGAATATCCATGTACGGAGGGAATTCTTTGATAACAGGGGTAGTATTTATTACAACATAACAACACATATAGATAGATCAACATGACATGACCAACGGAATACCTGAGGAGAGATCAAGGTCCGCCCAAGTAGGGGGACATGGGAGTATCTTAAAATGGCCTGTTGTGAATGCTCTACATCCTATCTCTTTAGCTTGTAGCCCTAACACAAAATAAACATCTTTATCTTAGCCAGAACATGGTTAAGAAAAAAAATAAAAGACATTTCAATGTCTATCCAAACAAGCTATGTTGCTTTAGGTATTGAAAATAATAAAGTAATTGCATGTCATATAACTCAATATTAATGAACATTCATTGATATGTTTAACACTTATACATATTAATGTATAAGTCTTGAAGAGGAAACCCCCCCTCCCGGGGGAGTTTCCTCTTCAGCTTGACTGAAGTGCTGCCGGTGGCAGACCACTCTGGAGGGGGCTCGACTACAAGCAGGTGTATATATGTAGATGTAAGTAGTATGTGTCCGCCAATTCTCCTGCACTTCCTGCCTTCAGACTGGATGAGGAAGGATCCAGGTTCCCTACAGACCCCTTTGCCGCGCCCATGCGGTTCTACCCTTGGGGGGGTCTGCACCCTAACTGCTTTAACTTTGAGAGGGGCCGTAGTGGAGACTTCTGACTTGTCCTAGAGAGTCTTTTCTTCAGGAGCTGGGCCTTGACTTGTTTGGTGTTGGGGGTTGCAGGTTCTAGTAGCTGTTTGTCAACTGGGAGTGTGGTTGTCTTGTCTGCCTTGACATACGTCTCTGTGCATGTAAGCCAAGCTGTACCTCTGGAGGGATGTTTCTCAGGTTTAGTACAACATTACGAGAAACGTTACTGTTCCATCTTTATTTCGAGTTCTCCATCAGCTGTTTCGCACTACCGACTGCCCTTTCAGCTAAACAATTGCTCTGCTGGTCTCATGCTCCAAGTCCTACTGTGTGGCAAAGTCTCTTACCTGCTGGCTGATGTACTGTCTAGCATTGTCTGAGATGAGTATGTGTGGTGACCCATTGACCGAGGAAGGTAGTTTCAGTTTTGTTATGACGTTGATGATGTTGTTGTTTTTTTGCTTTTTTATATATTTTCAGTTTTATATATGTAATGATTGTAATAATGAATATACAAATATATCAGTATACCAACAGTAAGAGACATAACAAAGTGTGGAGGATAAAACCCATCACCCTATAACCCCCTCCCCCCCCAAAAAAAATAACAATAATAATAATAATAATAATAATAATAATAATAATAATAATAATAATAATAATAATAATAATAAAATAAAATAAACAAATAAAAAATAAAGAAAACAGGAAAGAAGTCAGTGTGAAGGTCAATACCAACGATTACATTAAGTACTTGGAGTAAGAGATGTACCAATATGGTCTAAATCTGGCTGCCAAATTTTCAAAAAGGTGTTATATTGCTTTCTGAGACAATAAGTGATTTTTTTCAGGGGGATGCAGCTATTCATCTCAACAGACCACCTGTCAATAAGAAGAGGGGAGTCAGATTTCCATGACACTGCAATGCACTTCTTAGCCACACATAGAGCAATTTCAATTAATTTGAGTTGTGCACTTTTTAGAGAACGACGAATACTTGTAAAGTTCCCCAATAGACAAAGTTCAGGGTCCATAGGAACATTAACTCCTGTGATCCTGGTTAAAGTGGAGCTTATATCATGCCAAAAAGGCCGAACTTTCATACACAGCCAGGTCCAATGCAAAAAGGAACCAACTTCAGTATCACATCTGAAGCACATTTCTGACAGGTTAGATTTGAATTAATGTAATTTCTCTGGGGTAAGGTATAATTGACTTAGAATATCATAGTTAATCAATCTATACCGGGCATTGATAATAGCTGACAAGCCGTTTTGACATAATTCCGTCCAAAACTGTTCATCATTGTAACATTGATATCTGGCTCCCATTTCATTCTAGACTTATGCACACCTGGCTTTGGGCCCTCATTCAACAATAGGCGATACATTTTAGAAATAAATGTATGCGTGTTCCCATCGTAAAGAAATCTTTCAACATCATTCATGACAGGCAGGGTCATTTCAGGACCCAAATTAGCTCTCAGAGAGGATCTAAGTTGGAGATAACAGTAGAAGGTTTGATTGGGCAAGTTATATTTCCTCTTCAGATGCTCAAATGACATGGAAACTCCTTTGTCAAAGCAATTCTCCAAGTGTTGGATTCCCTTGATGCCATATGTCCAGAATCTTAGGTGTTTTAGGTGACAGTCCCACCTTCAATCCAAGACTTTTGTGAACCTCATACTAAATTGTTATCAGATGCCTCAATATAGGGTTATCTGTCCTGTAATGTAACGTTCTACAATCATGCTTATAAATGAAGTCACTGTGGACCTTTTCTTTCAGGGGGTACAGTCCGATTTGTGTCCAAGAAGGAGCGTCACTGCTCTCAAAAAAGGATGAGATGAACCTCAGTTGAGCTGCCAAGTAGTAGATTTTAAAATTTGGTAGTCAAAGTCCCCATGAGCCATAGTCCCATGTTAGCTTTCCCATGGATACCCGTATTTAGTCAGCCACCAATTGTGCAAGTTCTCCCACTTAAAAAGATGAGAGAGGCCTGTAATTTTCATCATAGGTATACCTCAGCTATGAGAGACAAAATGAAAAAAAAAAATCTAGAAAATCACATTGTCTGATTTTTAAAGAATTTATTTGCAAATTATGGTGGAAAATAAGTATTTGGTCAATAACAAAAGGTCATCTCAATACTTTGTTACATGCCCTTTGTTGGCAATGACAGAGGTCAAACGTTTTCTGTAAGTCTTTACAAGGTTTTCACACACTGCTGCTTGTATTTTGGCCCATTCCTCCATGCAGATCTCCTCTACAGCAGTGATGTTTTTGGGCCATCGCTGGGCAACACGGACTTTCAACTCCCTCCAAAGATTTTCTATGGGGTTGAGATCTGGAGACTGGCTAGGCCACTCCAGGACCTTGAAATGCTTCTTACGAAGCCACTCCTTCGTTGCCCGGGCGGTGTGTTTGGGGTCATTGTCATGCTGAAAGACCCAGCCACGTTTCATCTTCAGTGCCCTTGCTGATGGAAGGAGGTTTTCACTCAAAATCTCACGATACATGGCCCCATTCATTCTTTCCGTCACACGGATCAGACGTCCTGGTCCCTTGGCAGAAAAACAGCCCCAAAGCATGATGTTTCCACCCCCATGCTTCACTGTAGGTATGGTGTTATTTGGATGCAACTCAGCATTCTTTCTCCTCCAAACACGACGAGTTGAGTTTTTACCAAAAAGTTCTATTTTGGTTTCATCTGACCATATGACATTCTCCCAATCCTGTTCTGGATCATCCAAATGCTCTCTAGCAAACTTCAAACGGGCCTGGACATGCACTGGCTTTAGCAGGGGGACACGTCTGGCACTGCAGGATTTGAGTCCCTGGCGGCGTAGTGTGTTAGTGATGGTAGCCTTTGTTACTTTGGTCCCAGCTATCTGGAGGTCATTCACTAGGTCCCCCGTGTGGTTCTGGGATTTTTGTTCACCGTTCTTGTGATCATTTTGACCCCACAGGGTGAGATCTTGCATGGAGCCCCAGATCGAGGGAGATTATCAGTGGTCTTGTATGTATTCCATTTCCTAATAATTGCTCCCACAGTTGATTTCTTCACACCAAGCTGCTTACCTATTGCAGATTCAGACTTCCCAGCCTGGTGCAGGTCTACAATTGTGTTTCTGGTGTCCTTTGACAGCTCTTTGGTCTTGGCCATAGTGGAGTTTGGAGTGTGACTGTTTGAGGTTGTGGACAGGTGTCTTTTATACTGATAAGGAGTTCAAACATGTGCCATTAATACAGGTAAACAGCCTCTTAAAGAAGAAGAAGTTACAGGTCTGTGACAGCCAGAAATCTTGCTGGTTTGTAGGTGACCAAATACTTATTTTCCACCATAATTTGCAAATAAATTCTTAGAAAATCATACAATGTGATTTTCTGGATTTTTTTTTTTCATTTTGTCTCTCATAGCTGAGGTTTACCTATGATGAAAATTACAGGCCTCTCTCGTCTTTTTAAGTGGGAGAACTTGCACAATTGGTGGCTGACTAAATACTTTTTTGCCCCACTGTATCTATTGAGAGCTTTGAAGAAGGATTGTGGTAATGGGATGGGCAGGGATTGAAACAGATATTGCAATCTCGGCTGTACATTCATTTTAATACAATTAACTCTGCCAATCAAGGTGAGAGGCAGGCCCATCCATCTACGTAAATCATCCTCAATCTTACTGAGCAGTGGGAGGTAATTCAATTGGTACAGGTTTTTCAAGTTGTTGTCTACAAATATCCCAAGGTATTTTATACCATCCATAGGCCACCTAAATGGACTTGTGGCTGGAGTTTGGAGTGATCAAAATTTGTCAATGGAATAATTTCACTTTTTTCCAAATTCACCTTATAGCCTGAAATATTAGCATAAGTATTAAGTACAGTTTGTAATTTGGAAAGGGAGTTACCAGGGTCTTTTAAGTACAAAATAATGTAATCTGCCAGAAGATTAATTTTATGAACTGTCTGACACACCTGAAATCCCTTTATGCCAGGATCTTGTCTAATTGCTTCAGCTAAAGGCTCAATTGCCAAGACAAAAAGTGCTGGAGACAGAGGGCATCCCTGTCGACTTGATCTACCTAAAGGGAATGTAGATGAAATATGTCCATTGGTGCTGTTTTTTGCCTGGGGTTTATGGTATAGAGTTTGAACCCAACTAATAAATAATGGGCCAAACCCAAACTTTAAATAAATAGAGCCACTCTAGCCTATCAAAGGCTTTTTCAGCATCTAAATCCACAGGTACACTGGGTTCCGTTTCAGATTTTGTTAAATGAATAATATTAAAGAGCCTACATAGGTTATTAACTGAGGAGCGCTTTGAAATAAAGCCACACTGGTCTGGATTTATTAATTGTGGCAGGTATTGGCTAATTCTGTTAGCCAGGGCCTTGGAAATTAATTTATAATCTGCATTTAACAATGAAATTGGCCGATATGAAGAGCATTTCAATGGATTTCTATTTTGTAAATTACAGTAATTATGGCTGTGGAGAATGATTCAGGGAGTGTTTGAGTCTTAGAGGCCAAGTTGATGACACCTATGAGGAGTGGGTGGAGTAAATCCTTAAATCCCTGTAAAATTCTGGAGGAAACCCATCTTCTCCTGGAGATTTATTTGCTTGTAATGAGCCCAGAGCATTTTGAATTTATTTTTCTGTAAAGGGCAGATCAAGACTATTTTGATCTTCTTGGCCAAGTTTGGGCAGTTCAATCATGGACAAAAATTCATTAATGTTACTCAGATTTTCTGGAGGTTCGGATTTGTACAAATGTATGTAAAACTGTTTGATGCATCATTCATTTCTGTTGGGTTATATGATACAGAACCTGTTTCAGTTTGGATTGAATTAATCGTCCTATAGCTTTCTTCTTTTCTAAGTGGCCAAGACAGAATTTTGTGCGCCTTCTCCCCCAATTGTAAAATTGAAAATAACATTCTGAGAAGCAAGCAAAGTAAAGTAGCGGAGAGGAGCACTGACTAAACACGCCTACATCCTTCGCATGCGCACTAGCGCCCCCCCCGTTGATGATGTTGTTGTGATGTCCATTAGTTGGTCCATCCCATACCAACCTGAACAACCTGAATGGAACGATGAACAATAGTGTTTACCATTCCATTCCAGGATGTCTATTGCCACTGTAGACAATGGTAGGTCTGGAACACGGTATAGCTGGAGAAGTTCTTTCTGTTGACATGGTTTTGTGCTGTCACACACAGAGCACACAGAGTGCAGCATTATCAATGTCTTTGCTCATGGTGGGCTTGAACTCTATGCCTCGGCTCTGCCTTTGGTCGATCCTGCACCTGGGTGACCTCTGTGCATAATGTCTGTGTGCACACTCTGTAGCAACTGGGGAATATCTGTTTGGTGACCTTTCATGATGATTCCTTCACTCAATGATTAGCTCATCTCAGAAGGGGAAGAAAGGACTGATGGCTGATGGAAAGGACTGGTAGGCCCACCATGTTTGATGCGGGAGGGGAAATTCTGCAGCATCGCATCATGTGCCGCGTGTCCCCTGAGATCCTCCAGGCGGGGGGATATGATGTGGCGGACCTCCATCCTGTCAAAGTAGTTTTTTCTCACTTGCGTGCTGAAAGGTTTAGGTCCTGGGGGCTTGTGACAGGTGTGTTGGCCAGGTACATGTTTCCCTTTCTTCTAGATCAGATTGTTGTTGTCTCTGCAACTGTAGCATCAGACGTTGACGTCGTGCTCTTTCTGCGGAGCTCGCCTTCTGATAACTGTGACTCAGGGTTGGTGATCAGTTTCTTCAGCCAAGCTTACCGTACACATAGTCATTCAATTTTGAACACGAAAACTCAAGGAGTTCTCTGTCTAGTTGTGCTATAGTTCTTTAGTCTGTGTCAGCGTTCGTGATGCATAGGCATTTGGTCTGTCTTCTTGGAAGCATGCTGCACCATGTCTGTGTTGCGAAGCATCGCAGGTGAGTGTGACTGGTGGATGGGCGTTGTAGAATGACAAGACAGGTGGGCTTGATGAGTGTTTTTTCAAAGTGTCATATGCGTCCTGGTGTAACTTCAGCATGGATTAACACTGTGTCTTGGCATTCAAGCCGTCTTAGTGGAGCTCAAAGTTTACTGAAATTAGAAATTATCTTTCCAAGATAATTGACCATGCCAAGGAAGCACTGGAGTGCTTTGACATCCTCAGGGGCTGGCATTGCTTTGGTTTTGGATTGATCTGCTTTCAGGCCATCGCTGGGGAACACAGGGCCGACATAACTAACTCAACTTAGCGGTCGAGCACCAAACCATCAGGTTTACGTCATGCTATGCTGCATCGCGGCCTCAGACGACGATCACATGAACAATATCTGCTCCATTGAGTGCTTGAACACCTTGCTTGCCGCAGTTATTCCAAATGGCACCATGAGGCATCTAACGGCCAAAGGGTGTGCTGAAAGCGATGACTAATTCGCCAGGAAGAGCTGTTGGTGTCTAGGACTGAAAACACAGTTGCATTGGACATTTGAGATGCAACCCCCACGAGTCACGACAGTATGCATAGGGGACAGGGACGCATTAATGCTATGTTGAGATCCCTGGGGTCAATGTAGATTCTCGGTTTGCTTTTTGTTTGTTGCCACCATGGATAATACCCATTCAGTTGGTATTATCAAAGTGATGACGCCTTGGTCCTTCATCCATGTTCTTCCCCTTCGGATACCATGTTGAATATCAGTATACGGAGTGAATACTTTGCAATGAATAGTATTTATGAAAACGTAAGGCAAACTCATAGATCAATGTGACATTACGGCTCATATGCAGTAGCAAGGAGTATATTCAAATGGTATATTGTGAATGCTCTTCAGATAGTAATGTATGGGTATAGTTACTATAACAATATATGTGTATCTAAGGTGTTAGCACTGTGTCTTCAAGAAGGATTCATTTATTAGCAAACCATGTATTATCCTAGAAGCATTCAGAAGCAAAGTACACATATGCGCCAAAGATTTCTTAAAGGTTGAATTTGTTGAATTGTGTTGGGAATTTATTATGATTTTTCCTACGCTGACTGTGAGTCAGCAGTATGCATATCTAACATATCTGGCTATAATGGAATTTGGAATACATTTATATTGCTTTTCTAACCTCAGCGGCCACTCAAAGCACTTTAGACTGAAAGTCTCCCCTTCACCTATTCCTACTTAGTCACAAGCCAGCGGCGACTGGGGAGGTTGTCAGAAGTAGAGTTGGATGTCTCGAGACCGGTCTCGAGACCACTTTTACGTGGTCTCGGTCTTGTCACAGTCTCGACCCTCTTTGGTCTTGGTCTTGTCTTGGTCTCGGATCCCTCGGTCTTGTCTTGGTCTCATTGTCTTTGTCTTGCGGTCTCAGGTCGACATAGTGGTCGGGAGATTTGCAACAAATAATGTCCATGATACAAAACATAATGTAACGACCACCTCAAGTGGTGCAGCGTTGAATAAACAGTCGATGTCCGGCTTACAATCCTGCTCTTTATTTGATAAATCCACAGTTTATCTCCGATCACTGTTGGCCGTGACCACTTGTACATCTAGCCGTAACACAGGTCTCACTACCACCACCCCCCGCTTCCGGACCCTCTCTCACGTTGTCCCCCCCCCATTCTCGCGAGACAATCCCTTATTAACCCCCACTAATAACATTAGTGCATAACCCAACACATGAGAACATTTGCATTGCTGCTGAACGCATAATAACCGAACCACATTAACCCAGCTCGTTACACAGCTCCCCCCCAACAAAGCCCCTCGTCCCGAGGGACTACACAAAGTCTCTGAAACGGGCCGGCCGACGTCCCTGTCTCCGCGGCCGCGTGGGGGACGCAGGTGCTTCTGCCGGGTGGTTGGGGCAACGCCCCTGTGCAGTGAAAGGTGTCTGTGGTGGGAAGGGGGAAGGAGGGATGTGAACAGGGGGTTTAGTCACTGTCTCTGGGGAGGTATGTGCAGGGGAAATGGGACTTCGATAGGGCTCGGGTGCCCCTGTGTAGCCGCGTGCAGCGGCTGCGCCGTCGCCCCTCCGGGCGGACACCTGGGACTCCGAGCTTGGGGAAGGGAGAGAATCCCCTCTGTACGGGGCCAACCTGTCTCTGTGGAGCGCAACCTTCTTTCTCCTTCCTTGCAGCTGGACCCGGTACACTACTTCACCCAGCCGCTCCACCACCTGACAAGGCCCCTCCCAATGACAGTCCAACTTCTTCAGTCCCTTCTTCCTGCGGGGGCGGCCCACCCACACCAGCTCTCCAGCTTGGAAGTGTCTTCCCTTCGACCTTATGTCGTAGTTCCTTTTTTGTTTCATGCCCGCTTTCTCCAGCTGGTCTCGGGCAAAGACATGGGCAGACTCCATCCGATCCTGGAGTCTCCTGGCATACTCTCTCCCTGGAGGAACAGCAGGGGTGTCAGGGGGCTTGCCAAAGGCCACCTCCACTGGCGTTCGTATCTCCCGCCCCAACATGAGGAGGGCAGGCGTGCATGAGGTGGACTCCTGAACAGCGGACCTGTAGGCCATGAGGACGAAGGGCAAGTGCGTGTCCCAGTCCCGTTGATGTTCCGCTGTGAGGATTGCCAGCTGCTTTCCTAGGGTCCTATTGAACCTCTCGACGAGACCATTGCTCTGGGGATGCAGGGCTGTGGTCCGGGTCTTATGCATGCCCATGCGCTCACACATGGCGGTGAAGACCCGCGACTCAAAGTTCCTCCCTTGGTCACTATGGATGGTTTCTGCCACCCCGAACCTGCTGAACATGCCCTCTACCAGAGCGTCAACCACCGTCTCTGCTTCCTGATCTGGTATTGCGTACGCCTCAGGCCATTTTGTAAAATAGTCCATGGCGACCAAAACATACCGGTTGCCTGCGTCCGTGCGGGGGAATGGGCCCATGACGTCCACAGCTACTCTTTCCATGGGAGCCCCCACCACCTGTTGTTGTAGTTGCGCGAGGGACTGATCTGGGGGTCCTTTGTAGGCCGCGCAGAGGTCGCAGCGGCGGCAAAAGTCCTCTACGTCCCTTCTGACCCGCCCCCAGTAAAACCCCTGACGAAGCCGGCGGAGTGTTTTTGCTACTCCGAAGTGCCCCGCTCCTGCAGTCCCATGGGATGCTCTCAGCACAGCGTCTCTCAGTGAACTGGGGACTATCACCTGCCACCTTTCTTCTCCCGTAGCAGGTTCCTTCCAGGCTCTCTGCAGCACTCCATCCCTCACTCTCAGCGCCTCAAACATAGTCCACATGCCTTTCGATGCAGTGGAGCTCCCAGTCAGCTCCTCCCAGGGTGGTCTCTTTCCTGCCTCAACCCACTGTCGCACCGGTTGTATGTCCATGTCCTGCTCCTGTTGTGTCTGCCACTCGGCCGCGTCAACCATCTGCATTCCGCGGCAGACTGGTCCGGCCCCCTCGTGCATGGGGCATGTCTCCTCCTCGATACGGAGCTCTCTCTCACGTGCTTCTCTCCGCTCACAGTACTGGCACCCTCCCAGTGCGCAGGGGCGGCGGGACAAGGCATCGGCGTTGGCGTGGCTGGCTCCGGCCCTGTGTACCACTGTGAAGACATAGGACTGCAGCGTTTCAATCCAGCGTGCAACTTGGCCTTCTGGTTCTCTGAAGGACATCAGCCACTGCAGTGCCGAATGATCTGTCCTGACAGTGAAGGGCCGGCCACCGAGGTAGTACTTGAAGTGCTTAATCGCTGCCACCATGGCGAGGAGCTCTCGGCGTGTGACGCAGTAGCGGCGCTCAGCCTTGTTGAAGGTTTTGCTGAAATACGCCACCACTCTCTCCCCCTCTGGCCCCGCCTGAGTCAGCACTGCAACCATTCCCAAGTCGCTGGCATCCGTGTCCAGAGTAAACTGCAACCCAGGGTCCAGGTGGGTGAGGACAGGGGCCTCAGTCAGTGCCTTCTGGAGGGAGTTGAAGGCTTGTTGGCACTGTGGCGTCCAGGTGAAGTCCCTGTCCTTCTGCAGCAGGTGGTGCAGTGGGGCAGCTATGCAGGAGAAACCTCGCACAAACTTTCTGTAATATGAGGCCAGGCCGAGGAAGCTCTTCAGCTGTCGTTGGTCAGTTGGTGTCGGCCAGTCTCTCACTGCATGCACTTTCTCCTCCAGTGTGCTGATGCCTTCTCCCCCCAGTCTGTGACCCAAAAACTCCACCTCCTTCCTCATGAAGCTGCACTTATTCGGGTATAATTTTAGGCCCGCCGCCGCCACTCTCTGCAGCACCAGCCTCAGCGATTCCAGGGCCGTTTGGAAGGAGCTCCCATGGGCCAGGATGTCGTCCAAATACACCAGACATCTCTGACGGGGGACGCCAGCCAGCACCCTGTCCATGAGTCTCTCGAAGGTGGCTGGGGCGTTGCACAGGCCAAAACTGAGGACCCGGAACTGCCACAACCCCCTGTCCGTACAGAAGGCAGTCTTTGGTCTTGCTTCAGGGCTGAGGGGCACCTGCCAGTATCCACTTCGCAGGTCTAGTGAAGAGAACCAGGAAGAGCCAGACACCAAGTCCAATGACTCATCGATCCTGGGTAATGGATATGAGTCCTTTTTAGTCACACTGTTCAGCGGTCTGTAGTCCACGCAGAATCTCATCTTGGTGCTCCTCTTTTTCGACACCATCACCACTCCCGAGGCCCAGGGGCTGTCCGACGGTTCAATAATGCCATCTCTTTGCATCTCTTCAACCGCTCTGTCTGCAGCCTCACGGTAAGCCATGGGGAGATGCCGGGGACGCGTCTTGATCGGCCGTGCATCCCCAGTGTCTATTTCGTGCTGAACCAGGTGTGTCAGGCCCACTTCATTGTCTGTTAGTGCAAAAATGTCCATAAAGTCAGATAACACCTTCCACAGCTCCTCCTGCTGCCATTGCTCCAATTGGCCACAGTTCTGTCTCCATATCCCTCTCACCGCCGACAACCTGTCCGTTTCCCCCACCGTAGTTGACTGGGCTGGGGAAGATGATTCGGCATGTGCAGAGGGGGGCTGACCGTTGCTGGGGGCATGGGGCACTAGTGGCAGGAAGCTGCTAACAGGGGGGGTATTTCTCTCTACTGGGGTTTTTGTGTCATGGCAGTGTGTCTCCATGGCTGTCCTGACCAGGGGGTGTGGCTTTGGGGACTGGGTGGGCGGTATCAGCTTAACACTGGGGCCCCCGGGAAATGTCAATGTGTTCTGCCCCAGGTCCAGCAGACAGCGCGCAGCCCTCAAAAAGTCCAGCCCCAGTATGCAGGGGTCCTGCACCTGCGCCACCCATACAGTGAAATCCACTGACAGACCTCCCACATTCAACGTCACCCTCCCCTTACCAAGCATAGGGGCCAACTCACCAGTCACTGTCCTCAGCTGCGCTGTAGTCTGCTCCAACTGTGTCCCTGCCGGAACTACATCTGGCCTCATCAGTGTTGCTGTGGAGCCCGTGTCCACAAGGGCTGTATGTGGGGCCCCGTGCATGGTGACGGGAACATGGCAGAAATTCCCGAATGAGTCCAACCCACCACCATCGTGGATTCTGTGTTATCGTCTGCTTCAGGGGGGAGTGGAGCCCCTCTCCCCCGTCTGTGCTGTTGGGCCCCTCTATCCTTTACGGCAACAGCACGGGACACCGTGCCCAGGGTCCGTACTGTCCCATCTATACGGGCCCCGGGCCGTTTCCCTGGTCTTTGGAATGCTTGGAGCACTGTCTGAGGAGATGGCCAGGTTGTCCGCATCCCCAGCAGACCAGGGGGCGTTGGCGATGTTGTGTGGCACTTTGCGGCGAATGCATGGAGACAGCCCGTATTAATTCGGTAATTTCAGCCACCCATGCAGGCTTTACTTCGGCTGCATCAGTGCATGCAGCGGTTCTTACTGTAGGACCACTCTCCTCAGGGCTGCCTCCCATGGTCCCGCCCCCCACAATCTCCCTCTCCAGAGCCAGTTCCAGAGCCTCTTGTAAGGAGCGGGGATGGGCGAGCTGGGTCTGAATGCGCAGCTCCCTGGGGGTTATGGCTTGGACGAACTGGTCCCTGGCAAGCTCCGTCTGTATTTCCGGGGGCATGTGGGCATAAGCCCTCCTGGCTAGAGTTTCAATGTCATTAGCTAGCACACGGAGGGGCTCCCCAGGCCGCCGGCGCCTGATGGAAAGTTCAGAGCGTAGGAGACCGGGCTGTTCGCAATGTCCAAAACGCCTCTGCAGAGCCCCAACAAGAGCCTCATAATTATTTCATTCCTCTGGGCTGAGCAGTAACAGGCATGCCATTGCGTCGTCCGTAAGGCATAACGCTAGCTGTAGCGCTTTATCATCCTCCCACCAGCCTGCAGCTTGTGACAACAGTTCGAATTGGGCATGAAACGCCTGCCAGTCTGCCTTACCGGAGTACTTTGGTGTTTTACACGGGGCCCGGGAAGTATAGGCACCGCCCCTCTGACACGCAGGCTGTGCACTCCCTCCGCTGTCATGCTCTGGAGGAGCCGACGTGCCTGCGACAGAGCCTCCGCCATATCCTCTGCTCCGTCGGGGGCCGGTGGAGCCCATTCCCGCGTCGCATGCCATGCGCCTCGCCGTCTCCCTCAAGCGGGCCCTGGTCTCCGCAGCGCGCTCAAACTCCGCCGCCAGACCCCCCGCAAGGGCATAACCGTAGCTCCCCTCCTCCTCCTTAACTTTCGGCCGCGCTCCGCTCCCATGTGCCATGTCCGTTGGCGGTACAAACAGCAGCACCCTGTGGTGGGTCCGCAAGACGCTAGGATAACGGCGAACACCGGAGAAGAACCAGTCCGTCGTTTTACTTCTGACACCAGTGTAACGACCACCTCACGTGGTGCAGCGTTGAATAAACAGTCGATGTCCGGCTTACAATCCTGCTCTTTATTTGATAAATCCACAGTTTATCTCCGATCACTGTTGGCCGTGACCACTTACGTACATCTAGCCGTAACACAGGTCTCACTACCACCACCCCCCGCTTCCGGACCCTCCCTCACGTTGTCCCCCCCCCATTCTCGCGAGACAATCCCTTATTAACCCCCACTAATAACATTAGTGCATAACCCAACACATGAGAACATTTGCATTGCTGCTGAACGCATAATAACCGAACCACATTAACCCAGCTCGTTACAATAATATTCGATAATGCAACATTAAATTATTTCGCCTTTCACGCCCTTCAAATGCAACCTTTCAAATGCAACCAATCAATGACATACATGTATTTTTGTTGTGATTAAGAAACTGGCGCTCATCCAATCAAAAGACGCAAGTGTAGCCAGCGCGAAACGTTAGGTTTACGTCGTAGCTGTCAGTCTCAGTCAGACCTACAGTAGTAATAATAATGTCAGCGAATTCTGCCATCATTAAAATTGCATTCACCGAACACGAAGAAATTTGCAGTCCAGGGGCAACAAAGAAGCATTCTGCAAAATGCAAGTTTTGCAAAGTCTCTCTAACCGAAACAGCTGGGACGACATCAACGTTCACCAGATACCTGGAGCGGAGACACCCGGAGAGGTAAGCTAGCGGTATAAAGGGACTTACTTTGCAGACTTACTGAAACATTTTTGGCTAAGAGTGTAACTACATGCTAAGTACAGGTAGTTAACTTATCAGTGACTCTCGGCTACTTAAACATTAACAGTTTTCACCAACGTTAGATATTTTGGCGAATTCATTGAGTAGAAATACTGTATATCAAATCCGTGTCAGTGAGCACTTTAAGGGCTGGTATCATGTGGTTTGTTGTTGATTTTGGCATAATATGGTTGCTGACACGCAAGGAAGGATGAGCAATTTGGGTGCCTCGACATTGCTAGGTTAGCACTAGCGGCATTCTCGACGATGAAGCCAGATCATATCAGAGCAGCTCTGGCCTAGATAGCAAGGATGATGATGGAATTGAGCGTTAATTTTATAGTCAATAAAACTCAATTTCTCTCCATTTCCAAAACGCTGCTTTGACATCTGTTTTCGACTGACATTGTGTCATAAAAGCTGTGAGGTAAAAACGTCCTAAAACCAGACACTTATGAAGGAGAAAGTACAATTTGACATGTTGATTGTTTAGCGACAGCTCGAAACTCTTTGCAACGAGTTTGATTCACACGCCGCAACTCCTCGTCATGAATCTTGAGTTTGAATTGGCTTGAACACCCATTCTACAAAATGTACAATCATGTTTGACGTGGTTATGGTGGTTAGGCGTCTTGTCCTGTGTTAACTGTAACCAGTCCAGCATGTAGGGCTACCACAGCATGTTATTATTAGATAGGTAGATAGGTAGACGGACGGACGGACGGACGGACAGACAGATAGATAGATCTCTCTCTCTCTCTCTCTCTCTCTTTTAAGTATCATCTGTTATTTGTTCAAAGTGTCTGTTCTGTTGTTCTTGCCTTACTGAAGAACAGGCTTTATATTATTGGCAGTGTCTTGTAATCACATGCTATTGCAGACATCAAGATGTCAGCATCTTGTCTCTATTCTTGTTAATGCACCATTTGATGTGCAGTTTGTATTGGTATGTAGAATTTGTAGTTTGCATTTGATTCATGTGACATGTGGCATGTCATTGTTGTTTACTGTATTTTATTTAAAATGGAGTTGTTTAACTAAATAAATGTGACCATTGACATTTAAATAACATCTGCATATCACATTGTTTTGACTTCACAGGCTTAATCTATTTCTGGCAAGGTTATAATTGTGTATCTTCAATTTCATCTACAAATTAAGTATAATTGTAATTAGTTACATATTTCCCATAGCTGTTGGAGGTGTTAGCTGTTTTATCAGATGACTATTGGACCAGTTAGTACCAGTCAGTCAGTAATATCAGTCCTCAACAGCAGACAATGGAGTCTCAATCCTCTAATAGTGCAGTAACAGCTGTCATGCAATTGCTATACATAGTTTATCTCACCCAGTCTACGAAAACATTTACAGTGAGTGAGCTCACAGTCACACACATTCATGACAAGCTCTGTCTCTGCATTGTTCTGTCTGTAGTTGAAATAATACCTTCTTAAATTGAATTTAAACTGGGACTGAACCTCTTACCCCAGTATGCTGCTCTTATTCAATTGATGCAAGTTATGGTGTAACACTAGCTCACTAGCTGTTTTTTTTGTTGGTTATTTTGGTCTCGGTCTTGGTCTCGTCTCGGTCTCGTCTCGACTTTGTCTTGGTATTGACTCAGTCTGTCTTGGCCTTGGTCTCGTCTTGGTCTCGGTCTTGATACCCTCTGGTCTTGGTAGTGTCTTGGTCTCGGTTTAGGCGGTCTTGACTACAAGTCTAGTCAGAGGCCCATCGGCACTAGGAGGAACAAGTTTGACAGTATGAAAATAAACATTTGGCCTATTGTGCAATATAAATAAGGGGAATATTTATTAACTGGATGTATTGTATTTTGTTTTAAATCAAGGAAACAGGCTAGCATGCTTTCCTATTGCTGACTGGTAGATAAATCTCCGTGTCTGCTCCTGGGTGTGTAGTAGAGTGTGTCAACCGATAGCAGAGTTTCAGCTGCGTTGTCAGCTGTAATGGCCATCAAGTGTGGCTGTGGATCGTGTCTTCATTACAGTGACAGAATACAGAACAGGCTACAACCGAGGATCCAGACGGTGTGCATCAGACAGTAAACAGTACAAAACAGAGACTTATCTTGGTTCTGTTGACAAGTTAATTTGGACGCTTTCGCTGTTGGTTCACTCGGCCGCCCTTTGGATTTGCATTACATTGTTACATCATCACAGTGTTGGGCCGTTGATTCTGGATAAGAAATGTGGGAGATTTCACTGGAAGTTTTAAAAAGACACCCTCTGCTGTGGCTTCAACATGCCAACAAGCTGTTCTTCAACTGCTCAACCTTACTACTAAACTGAACAGCCTCCGCCCATCTAGAATACACAAGGCCAAAACTGCCCCTGAGGGACGCTTTCAGGGCTCCAGTAGTTCTGTCTGTGCCAGGGCCGGAGTGGGACGCACTTTCAGCCTGGGAGTTACATGACACAGGCCCACCCCAATTGGGGGGAGCGGGTCTGGGGGCTTTTTCCCCGTGAACAATGAAACCCTGTACTTGACACAGCTGTCTCACCTCCAAACCATCAAAAACAATTGAAATATCAACTAAAGATACCTTTCTAGTTTCTGAAAAAATAATTTAAAATCCTAAGAGGACTCTGAGGTCTTTATATTATAGCATATATTTTCCTACATTTCTCAATATGTTGCAATCATAACATTTGCCCAGTAATTTCCTGCAATATTACAACTTGCTCATTTACTCCCCTCTGAACACTTAGGGCCCAATTTTAACGGTCTGAAACGTAAGTGAGAAGCGCCAAGCGCAAGTAAATTTGTGGGCGGTTCTATGGCGATTTTTATAGTTTACCGGCGCAAAAATGGCTCTTGCGCCCGGGCAAATCTAAAAAGGGTTGGTCTGAAGTAGCCTAATTACCCGTAGGTGTGGTTTGGGCGTAACGTGCAATAAACCAATGAGAGTGCCAGCTCCCACCCCCTTTAAGAGCCATGAGTGCATTTGAATCTGACGAGTTGATATTTTGACAGCGCGTCTGCAGTCTCCGATGAGACAGATGCACATGAATTTCAAACTTCAAATGGCTCAGTTTATGGCGATAATATGGCCTAATTCACACATGGAATAAGGTTTTCTTCCACAACTTCAGAAATACCTCAAATAGTCCTCAAATAAATTTCGGCAAAGAAAACTTAACACACATATGATATGCGGTAACTGTGGTTCTATTTAATGATATACGCAATACATTATAAACATCGTTTCTTATCAGTATTGTATGCATTATCGTTATCGACTTGTGTTCCTAATATGCATGTGTTCCCCCGTTAATATAAATTGCCATGGACTGTATTACAAGTTACGTGTTTAGTTTGCGTGTGTTTAAACAGATGGACACACACACGCATTCATTCATTATTTCGCAGTAAAACAATGTTTTTTCCCGATCAAATACTCATCAATCCTAAAAGTTATGGGCATGTACACGATGTCTGTGTCAAGGAAATATGTGTTTGCTGTACGGTGTTTGCAGATGCATTGATTTAAAAGTATTATTACCGCTGTATCAGCTGCTCTTTCCCAAATAATTTACCAAGAATGTGTGGCTAGGTAGATGAGAGGAGCAAAGAGTATGCGCGAGGTGCACAAGCAACATTATGCATGCGCCCTTAAAATAGCATCTGAACAACGCGCCACTGACTTTAAACCAGGTATTTCCTGGTTTGTGGAGCAAGTGATTTCTGAAACTGCAAAATAGCACCAGGGAACGTTTGCGCCAGAACATGCCTCCTCCTTTCGCCGAACTGCCCCTTGGGGCGCAAGATCATTCCCTAATTTACCGACGCGTGACGCAGGAGGGAAAAGAACGCGCTGCGCCAGTTGCAAACTAGCAAAGACACATGCGCCAGTAAGAAAGTCAATTGCGCTGGATGCAAGATAGGGCCCTTAGAGTTGGTTGCGACGTTAACCGTTTGTGACTGCTTGCATGTGTTTGTATGAGGGAGACAGTGAGTGAGAGGCACAGCAAGGAACTGATTACTGCCCGCACTAATCAGTGCGGCGGCCGGCCTCGAAACGTTAGCGGCCCACCAGGAATTCTCCCAACTCTCCCTCCACCACTGGTCTGTGCTGACGTCACGATGGGTAAGGGTCGGCAGACCACCGATAGCAATTCCCTAATAAAGGAGTGTTTCCCAAACACTGTGCTGCCCCGTGAGTCTAGGTGTGCATGGATTTTGTGGGACTTTATAAGTTATCCTGACATATGATACTAGTATAATTGATAGCCTATATTTTATGATTTGCTATATCATTGACAAATTGCTCCACGTAATGCAAGTTTTTGCTACATTTCAATACATATTTGACAAATAACGCTAAATAGTTTAGCTTGCTAAATAGTTTGTCAGGAATAAGTGCCCATCCTTCATACCGTTCATGTGTTTAGCAAGATATTAGGTGGAAGTGTTTATGTTCATTCTCTACATTCCAAGGAGAAAAAGGAAAAAGAAGATAGAGGAGTGTTGGGAGATGGAGGGATGGACAGAGGGAGATGGAGGGATAGAGATGAGTAAGGGGGGAGAGTTGATAGAGAGATAGAGCGGGAGAGACTGTCCAACGTGTGAGACTCAATAAGTCAACGTGTGGAGGCGAGACACGCTTGCCTCTGCACAGCCAACCGCTGTGGTTGATGTTTACAAATTTATACAGAACTCATCCTATATATATATTTATATTTATATAAATATATATATTCATATAAAAAAATAAAAAATATAAATATATGTTTATATATATTTATATTTATATATATAACACCTTATATATTATTTATATATATATAGTTAAGAAAATTATAGTCGTTCTTGTGTTCTTGTCTGTAGTCGTTCTTTTCTTTTTAGTATAGTTAAGATAATTATAGTCGTTCTTGTCTTTTGTGTTTACCATCAATCCATTCTCCTCCCTTGCACAAACACTTACACACACAGACACACACACAAACACATGTGTGTTTGTGACCCCCCTCTGTACCAACAGCTTGGATGCTCTGCAGTGGGGATCTCACAGGCAGGCTGCCACGGCCCAATGGATTGACAGCTGCCCAGCAGGACCACAGTCACACCCAATAGAAATCCTCAGCAGGACTCCGGGTTTGTTTCAGACCTCCTTTACCAATTCACTGAGAAAGGACCAGAACGTAAACAAGCACAGTCTAATGTCCATACATAATACTAAATGTTATATTTCAAGTGTGATACCGGTGTAAAAGATTTATTGTGATTAACGTATTGGGATCAGTGATTGAGTTTGCTTTGATAAATGATCAATCGTACGATAGTACTACTTGTTGGTTAGTTTCTCTCTCTATACAAAAACATTGCCTCTCTATATATACATTTTATTATAGAAATACATTTATTCTTTCAATTATTAATAGTGCTTTCTCAGCTTGCTCTTTTTCTTAGACAGGGATCTCTGATCAGCAAAGCATAACTGCTAATTTCTACACATATGGCCTGGACTGGACAGTCAACATTACCAGAGAAGAGCTGCAATTTGCCATACAGCATAGGTGAATCGAAGTTATAACACCAGGAGGCGTCTAGTCATATATTAAGCACAACAGCCTCTTTGTGTCTAGATTGGGCCTTATGAGGTGTGATCTGTCTGCCCATCCTGAGACCAGATTGATTGTCACAAGTACCGTAGCAGCATTCAAATGATTCTACTTCTAACATTTAACACGGCAAGATGGATAGAAAAAAGAGAAGAAAGGCTGGAGCAGAGAGGGAGAGATCACAGAGTAGAATAGCCCTGGCTACTTGCGCAGCTAAATACAGAACAATAAGCTACATGTTCTCCAGCAAAGCACCAGGTTGGAAAATCATCATCCAGACTTTAAACACTAAACTCAAACACAGAGCATGACTGACAACAGATAACTTTTATAAACTACAGTCAGCTAGTATGCCATGTTTGCACGTCCCGAAAAAAAATACTGAATATCTGAATGTATCTGAATCTGAGAATGTTTGTATATGTTGTAATGTTAGTCGTTGCTTTCGTCTATATTTAAAAAACATATGGTCAAAAGGCCACCTATACCGTCTTAAAATAGAACCGGGCTCTGCGGGATGGTTTCCTGTACATCTGTAGGTTCCAAGCTTGGGCAAGGTTACAAACACAAAACACAGGTAACACGGAACCGTGGACACCTGCTACAGGAGCATATGGACAAAGCAGGTTGTGACGAGATGAGACCCGACAGCCTATGACATCCCTGGAACTCCACCTGTGAAGGGGTCAGCCGATAGGAACCGGGACATCTGTCGACGCAACGAAAAGCCAAGAGTCAGCTTATATCTCTTGGTCCCATACTGACTGAGCTCTTGATTCCAACGTTTAATGTAGTGACTTATAATTGTGGTTGCTATTACAGCAGGCTGTGCCAAGTCCAAATGAGGAAAAACGATATTAGATGTCGAATGTCGTTCGAAACATTTGAAAATATCAAAAAGGTTATTTGGAATATAACTGAAAAAAATGACACATTTAACCTACAGCTGTCCTCAAAATCTGCTCACATTGAAATGAGCTGAGTCAGAGTGTGTGAGCGTGCGACGGGGACCAGCTATTGGCGGTTCATTGGATCCCTTCCTTGAGCAAGATGCCAGAAAGCCTACATCTGCTCCTGAGGAAGCGTATCGTTACTCATTGTAAGTTTAATACAAGCCTCCCCTTGAATAGTCACATGTGTAGGGCTTCAGGGGATGGGTTCAATCATCCTCTATCTTTCCCTTGCTGGGTAGTTGCTTCCCATGAAATGCTGGCGGGTAAACCCGGGC
Organism: Pollachius pollachius; assembly: GCF_949987615.1. NCBI lineage: Eukaryota > Metazoa > Chordata > Actinopteri > Gadiformes > Gadidae > Pollachius > Pollachius pollachius. The sequence continues at coordinate 19,759,548 of NC_136935.1, forward strand.
CTCTCCAGAAATTGAAAGGTTCTTTAATGTTGAGGATTCTATACCTGCAAATCCCCCCCACGCAGTCTCACTGAGAGGGTCTCTTATCTGACATGTATTCTGCTACGACCCTGCGGGGAGATTCTCAGTCGATTCTGAACTGGTGGAAGCCCTCAAGGGTCGTGATTGAATCATATTTTGAATGAAGTCCTGTTTCCATGGCTTACCATTGAATCTTGTTTAGCACCGATAGCAGCTCCATTGTTTTACTAGTACATGCGGAAATGTTACTAACTGTAATATTGGTGAATATTTTTTTTTATTGGGCCTTGACATTATGACTAATGACACATAGTGGTCCTTAGGCTGGACGAGATGAGGACCAATGATCAGGATCAATATGAGCTACGGAAACAGATAATGCAATGGTCAGACACACCAGAAGCAACAACACAGGAACCAATACATTCCCATAAAGATTCACTCCAGTGTACGTTCGAGCATCTGTGATGGACCATGGGGTGTTTCGTGTCTCTTTGTGTATGCGTGTGTGTGTGTGTGCGTGTGTGTGTGTGTCTGTGTGTGTGTGCTTATGTGTCAGTGTGTGTGTGTGTGTGTGTGCGTGTCTGTGTGTGTGTGCGTGTGTGTATGTGTGTGTGTGTGCTTATGTGTGTGTGTGTGTGTGCACGCGTGTGTGTGCGTGCGTGTGTGTGTGTGTGTGCGTGCGTGCGTGCATACCCGGTGCGTGCGTGTGTGTGTGTGTGTGTGTGTGGGTGAAGGGAAGAAAGGAAGCAATTTGAGGCGATGACTCATCCCTTGATTGCCAACCACTGTGCAAAAAGAGAAAATATTTCCATGCAGGGCAGTGGGTTCAGAAGTACAGATTGGATTTGTTGGGTTGGGATAAAGTTAAAGCTGCACCATGTAACCTTTTCTATGGCAGCCTTCATCACTTTTGTGTGATTGACAAACGGCCATGCATTGCAATTTCCTACCATGGTGCTCAACAAACAGGTTGAATCTCCAGGTTGATTATTGTGTGTGAATAGGTTTTATCCTCCAGATATCCTCCTGACGTGATGAAGGCGGCTGTCAAGTACAGCAGTACTTACAAAGTACAAAATACAGAAACAAAGTTACAATGGAAAAGGGATTTTTGAAATAATAGCTATAATAATAATGTGGAAAGAACGGTTCAATAATAAAAATGTGCATAAGGAATTAATAAATATGATAAAAATTGCCCAAAGAAAAATCTTCAACAAAGGAAAGGAAAATGTGCTTCTTCCTGTGACGATGGTTGAAGCAGTCCCGGCGCCGCAAGAGGGCCAAAGGGTGGCAAAAGGGAGGGGATTTCAAATATTGGACCCCCTTAGCTTTGTATCCATATGTCCTGTTACACAATCTGCCACATCTCTCATGGTCACCTGATTGGTTTTGTCGGAGTGCTTCATTCAGGCAACTCTATTGCACGCATTAAAAGACATTAGACATATTACCAGCTGAAAAAAACAATTGTTATTGGTCTTCCCATTAGAAGGGCTGGTTCAATTTTACCGTGTAGGCTTAATTTCAAAGTTATGTACCACAACAACAAAGAAAATTCACTGAGCAGCTGAATACAATTTCTGAATCACTAATTATTAATTATTTTGAATCTGTGTAATGAGAGGCAGCCTGGTTGGGATTGTATTATTTGGTAGCTTTTTGGAAATGCGTGGGAAACATCATAAGCGTAGATATTATTTGTCATTGGTATTGCTGCCAAGAAGGGGATGTGATGTTAATGTTGTTTTATATGGTAGAATAGTTTCTTGCTTTGCATTACATTGATGGGGGAGTAATCACATCCCAAGTCCCATCCCATAATAGACAATTATTACAGTGCGTATTACGGCACTCTTGTGGCAAGACAGCTTGGTAGTGAATTGTCCATGTTTTTAAAGCGGTGCGTAGCCTGTATTATTGCAGCAAGACAGCTGTGAGTGGCTGCAAATACATTGTGTGTAATTGTACTATAGATGGTTATCCCTCCTGAGTCCTGGGTTTCAGCAATTGAAAAATAGTTTTGCCCCCTCAGTCAATTCTGATGCCCTCTTGCCCAGTTAATCCAGCTACCGGGTCTGGGAGAAGTTGTGGAAGGGGGGTTTGTGTTGATGACTCAACTGATCTGTGGTATCACCAGCCCTTTGAAAGAATCCCACTATCCATTAAGATCCCACTAAGATCTATTCTGAAGTAAACAAACCTACGAGAAGCTCAGTGATCTGATCCCAGGTCAGGCAGCACACTACAACACCCTGAAGCTGGAAAACATTTATACATTCATAAATTTATATTAAGATTAATGTGCTGCCCCTTTCTAGGTCGCGGAGTGCCCTGAACACAAATTATATAAATAAGACTGGCAGTGGCAGTTATGTTTGTAAAAACATTAAATTGTATAATGAAAAATAATATGGTGTTTTGGCACTCACACAATCCAGTGTGTGTGCGTGTGTGTGTGTGTGTGTGTGTGTGCGTGTGTGTGTGTTTGTGTATTTAGCTTATTGCTTATGTGTCTGTCTATGAATCGCTGTCTTCTTGTAATTTTAAATTGTAATTAATTTTGATTAATTAGTATTTAAATTACCTCTCTTTATTTGCTCCCTTTATTTCTCGAATTTTCTAGAATCCAGGACTGTGGTGTGTAAAATCAGGGGGATATTATTGGACACTAGATGGCATTAGAAACCTTGATCTGCAATAAATTGGTATGGTTAAATGATTTGCGATTTTTATCATTAGGTATTTGGCGTAGATAGTTGAAGAGCCACATTGCTGCAGTCATTGGTACATTAAAAGTTAGCCTATGCTAAATGTTTATTTAGTATACTGAATGACGCATTCAGTACGCACTGAATGAAATTAAATGAATCAATAGGGAAACAGTGGCAAACATCTTTACATTCAATCTTACATCAAATGGGATTCTTTAAGATCTAGCTGTATTTTGCCTACCCAACCTGTCCAAAGCCTTCACTTAACTGGCGATCCTTCAAAATCCTATACTCCGACGCGTTACGTAAATCCACTATGTGTGTAATGTCCGTCATCGGCCACTGGATGGTAGCATTATTTACTCAAATTACTATTTGGCATAGAAACACCCTTTGGGATTACTGTCATCATCAATCATCGCTAAAGTATGAGAGTATGTGTGTGTGCATGCCTTCTTTCTCAGTGCCATTCCTGACACTCTTTTCCCGTTCTCCTATTCTCCTTACAAGTCCTTGTGGGACCTGTAAGTGTAATGTGTGTCCTTGTGGGACCTGTAAGGTCCCACAAGGACACAACCTCTCATTCATTTATAAACACAGTGGCCATCAGCAACCCAGCACAAGGTAAACTGTGACTGACAGATACTGAAGGGAAGTGGTGAAGAACGATGAAAGTTTTCAAATAGGCCTTTCGTTAGTTTATCGCTTGGCCTTGCAATTTATTATATATCATGCTTTTTTTATTCAATACTATGTATGTGTGTGTGTATGTGACACGTGTCAAATTATTTAATTGCTTTCATTTCTATTTGGATTTCCGCAAGCAGTTCTAAAAGTAATGCCATTTAGAGGGGAATAAAGGTTACTCACACAATATATGAGTTTTTCACGACTGTCAGGTGACCAATCAATGGTAGGCCTTGCAATCCACTCACGTTACAACACCAGCTGACTTTTACTACATCACAAGCTATATTTGGTGGTTGGGGACCTAAAGATAACCGTCGTAGCTAATCCTACACACAACACAAGGACCCTTCTTTCTTCTTGATGTAATATTGTATTATTACATTAATAATATTGATTACTATTATTAATCAATGTCAATATTAGTAATATTGATTTAAGTAATATTTACACCAAAAGTATTATTTGCGTGAGCCATTTCATTATAGCTCTTACTAGTAGCCATGGCATATTTTATGCATTTCAATTTCATTATGTGTACCTTGCTTTAAAACACAAGCACACACACACAAAGCTGGCAACCACAGCTGTCATTTTAACACATGCCACTGCTAATTATATAACTCTACAGGGAAACCCTCTTCCACTTATCATTGGCTATGTATGCGTTTAGGTGTGCCTCCCATCCCCCCGTTAAGCTAAGCATTTGACTGTTTTATGATCATATATATATATATATATATATATATATATATATATATATATATATATATAGCATAACAATTCATGTATTTCTATTTATTCAAAATGTGCAATAGAAAGTAACCTCTTTGACCACCGGTTGTCCCCACCTAACAAGCTGTCAGTGACGCTGCTCTTTATGCGTAAAGGACAGAGCGAGCCACAGCAGTCAGCTGATGCGTTGCTGACGATTATTTGATCAGCCTACACTTATGCTATCAAGTGGACTTTGGTCAGAGTGGGATACACGTGGTAAAATACAAGACCAGCCGCTGAGACGTCATAGAACATTCTATCATGACGCTATGTTCTGCGTAGGAGGGTGTATTCTAGGCATAGCAGACCTATGTCACACACAAGAGCAAGTAGAACCATTCCAATGTCCCTCGTGTTGAATTTCCAGAACCAGGTGGTTTTGGGTATCTGCAGGTGGATCAAAATTAATTAGACTGTAGAATTAGGGAGTTAAATTTTTTCCTTAGGATAGAGAAAAAAGTTAACATTTTGGAAAAATAAAATACAGAATAGACTAGATAATGGTAGCCAGCATTTTTATTCAATCTTTTCTGTTTTGTAACCATCGATTTCACATTTGAATATTTCACATGTGCATTTTCCATTAAAATATACTTCAGACAGCCCGAGTACAGTAAAATAAGTTAAAACGGTCCACTTTCAGACCTGTGAAACCAGGTAAATAACATTAGTCTTTCGTTAGTAGTACCATTGATATTGTTTATGTCAATTGGCAATCAGTTCCTGGCCATTGGCTTGGCCAGGCATTACAGGAGATAGTATCAGGTGGAAGAGCCTTGCCTGTTCTGACCGAATATCAATGGCTTTGGGAGAGGAGGGGTAGAGTGCGAGTATGGGGGTTGAATCCACCACCTAATTAGAGCAAGCTGTAGAGGGGGGTCATTGAAAAAAGCCATAAGCATGGAACATGCCACATTGATAAAGACCACATTCAACCCGTCATCGGTGAATATAATCTGCATTCATGACACTCCACTGATCTCTAAACATACAACTCCAAAGATAAAACCGGGAGCCCGGAATTGGGCTCCCCCCTCCCAATTTTAATATCTGAGTTCTGGTGTTGTTAAAAACCTGTTAGCTGCCGAAATAATTCTACATTCCCACATCCTTAATTTCTCCAACACTATATGATCATATTTCTTCCTATTAGAGGACTTGGTTAGTATTATATTTTCGTGAAAATGCTGATGGCTCTAGAAGCACAAGCTACTGGACGTATGGATGCAGACCATCTGAAAGGTCCAAAACATGATAATTAACTCTCTATCCCGTCTCTAATGTGATTAAGGTTATCCATTGTTGAGGTACAGATGCTCGCACACACACACACAAAAAATATACAGTTTGGTTTGTGTTAGGTCATTTTGACAATAAATCACTTTTAAGCTTTACGAATTAAGTTAGGTTAAGGCAAAAAAGTGACCCATTACGCAAAATCTACCTAGCTAGAACCATTTGTTTTTTCAGCAAATGAAAGACTAAAAACCACAGCGATATGAAATCGTTTTTTTCTTCTGAGCCTCTTATGACGTGGCCGACTTCAGGTATGCGATGAGGTCTGTGCGTTCTCCCTTCTTCTTGATGCCAGCGAAGATCATCTTGGTTCCGGGAATGTACTTCTTGGGGTTCTCCAAGTACTCCATCAGAGTGTCATCCCCCCATGTAATACCTGAGGACGGTGAGCACAGTTTGATTCAATACGCATCGTATGCCAGTCATGTTCATCCAAAGAAGGTCTTAAGACAACAAGAAAGAGTCCGATACACGTTGGCCTGGATTCTATGTCTACATGAGCACCAATAACCCAATAAGGATGAAAGCTCTGCGACTGACCTTTGCTCTTGTTGGCGTCCGTGTACGAGTAGCCCTCTCCCTGGCCTGTCTTCCGCCCAAACAGACCCCAGAGGTTGGGGCCCACTTTGTGCTTGCCCCCCTCCTCAACAGTGTGGCACTGGGCACACTTCTGGACGAAGGCCTTCTTTCCCTTTGCAATGTCTCCCATAGTTAGCTAGAGGAAAACAAAAAGAAAGATCAGGATTGCTTTATGAGTGCTTTTTAAATGTACTACAGCCAAGGAAATGCATTTGCTCTTATCTCCATATCTATATAACTGCCAGTCTGTGAAGGTCATTTGAGGTACCAAGAGGTAACAGATAAGCATAATCAGCGCATAATCTGAAGTATTCCGGATGTATATTATATCATTAATGGATAAGATGGACAGAAAACTCCCCAGACTTATTGGTACATCTACGTGTCTTATGTCACTATAATTGACCGTTGTGATCAGCCCCCCCCCCCCCCCCACACACACACACACACACACACACACACACCCGGTTGAAGTGTGTCGCCAAAAGAAGGAAGTCCTGACCCTAGATGGGAAAGTCTACCTGGGTTAAATAACTGACCCTGCGGGTCTGTCGGGGAACTGCACTCAAGGACGATCTAGGCACTTGATTTGACCTAGAGCCATGCCGGCCGCTTGCCATGACCCCACATTATGATGGTGCTGGCTCTAATGTGCAGAGTGAATCCATTGAGGGGTCCCGCTCAGGCTGAACCCCCCCCACCCCCAAGACAGCCCAAAACGTGGCGGGTTTGGTGAGGCCGACCATCGACCCAGACCTCATCACCAAGGGCACGGACCACACAGTGCGGCTGCCTTGAATGATTCGCTAATAGATGTTGGCGAACCGATATATCATTTCACGGCTTTCAAGTCAAAGTCCAAGCTCACACAGAGGGACATAATACGGCTTTTCCACTAGTAGCGGCTACGGTGGCCGTGTAGTTCCGCGGATATCCTGGCCTAGCTGCTCTGCTAACGGGACAGGCTCCCCACAAGGATTAAGTTGGCTTTGATGGAGCATGAACTTTGATTTATTAACATATGAGCAGTCTATGAAGATAAACGCTCCTCGCCCGTCTGGTGGGCGCCCCAACATCTGCTACGTTTCTATATTACCGCATACACTATCGCCCTTGAATAAACCCCTAAGAGGTTGAATGGGCCGCTGCGTTACTCAGAAGCCGCATCCTAGCTATTCTCCAAGAGGGATACGTAACCGACAGACAAGTAACCGGCGAGCCCGGCGGGCGTTCTTCTACTTCTTCTAATTGTAACGGAAAATGTATTTGACTATATTATCGTTTAGATTGGTATTGGTAACACAGCAGACTCACCTTTGATCGAGTTGGTTCTTGTGGTCGCTTTGCCCAGGCGGGTGTAATCTGCTGTCGGTGCGGCGACGATTCTGGTATAGCGGACTTTACTGAGGTCACTTTACTATGGAGGCGCGCGTTGCGTCACTGGGCCACGTGTCACGGCTGTTGACGTCGCTTCCTCCTCTGGCGTCATCCGTTACACAAATGGGGTACAACTCGTGACAACTCGCCCTTTACCTGCCATCGTTACAGAATTAAACCCGGTTTATAGTTGACTTTAAACATTTGACATTTGAGGATGGTTTCTGGTAGAGAGTTCAGTCCTGGGTTTCAGCAAGGCACCTGCTGCCAGACACCAGACAAATAAACGCCTTAAAAGGAGACATTCCTCCTGTCATATTACTTTTTTTTAATGTAAATTTCATTGCGTTTACCTTCACCTGGTTAACCTTTATATAATAATATCATCCATTGTCGTTCCTCCCTGAGCCTACTCTCTGGTGTTGCTATGCAAACATTTAGGCGGGCTAGTCATAAAACACATATGTTACACTTGACGTTATAGAATATTTGCTTATTTTAAAAAGTAGAATATTTACTTGAGAAATTATCTGTGGGGAAATGTATAGCATTACAGCAGGGGTCAGCAACCTTTTCAACATGCAGTGCCAGTTTGACATTTCCTCGTTAATGAGTGTGCCTTAAGCAACAATATATTTAAAATTAAGCTGAATTATGACACAGCGACCAAAAACATTTCCAGAAGACCTCGAATTGTACTTTTTCCATATAGTCCACAATCATGCATCAACATTTTAAATGTTTTTTTGGGTTGTTATATTTGCAACATGGGCTTACAAATTATAATTACATATCAGAAACATTCAAAAACATATTTGCACTGTGAGAAATGTAGAAAACGAGAATATATGAGAATGTTGAAACTATCCACATCAATATCTTTAAGACATGTACAGCTTTGCAAAACCATGTGAAGGCGATGCATACAGGCAACTTGCAACAATATTTTTAATATTTCCTTCTCTATTACTCACAACATCGGTTTAAAAACTATTAATTGATCCCATTTCAGAACACTGCTTTCTGTAACTGATTTAAACATATTTGCACTGGGAGGAAATGCCCAAAGCAGAATAAAGTGCAAAAAAAAAAGATAGCAATGATTATGCTGCGATTTTTTTTTTTAATAATATATATATTTTTTTTTTTCAAGTGTGCCAATGATTATGCTGCCCCGTGCCAGTGGTGGCACGCGTGCCTAGAGTTGCCGACCCCTGCATTACAGTATTATGTAGTGTGAAAAGTTATCTGATACAATTACCCGATGTGTCCAATAGGGGACACTGTGAGGTATAATACCTACCTTTTCATTACCACTCGAGGAAGAGAGAGGAACAGGCCACTATCACAGCATTATTAAGTTCCTTAGGGAAATAGATGTAGCAGCAAGAATCTAGTTTTTGTTTGTTTGTTTTATTTTATTTCATTATTTATTTTATTTTTTATTTTAGTATTGTTATTATTTATTTTTTTCCTTTGTATTTGCTGCAATATCTCTCGTTCACACTCCAGTCCAGTTGGTGGCGGTGAAACCCTAAAGAAGAAGAAGAAGAAGAAGAAGAAGAAGAAGAAGAAGAAGAAGAGAAACAGACCAGGCCGCAGAAATGGAGGACTTCGCTTCAAAGCAGGTGACTGAAAACCTCGATGAACCGCCCAACAGCCGACTGTTCATCGTCACATGTCGGTCCATGTCCGAGGATGTGATAAAGGACACATTCGCCGTGTTCGGGGACATCCAGGCGGTGTGGGTGGTGAAGGACAAGCAGACCAAGGAGTCGAAAGGGGTCTCCTATGTGAAGTTCGCCAAATCCTCCCAGGCCTGCCTGGCCATGGAGGAAATGCACGGAAAAGTCGTGATCGAGGGAACTAAACCCATAAAGGTAATTGTCGTGATTTATGATTGCGTAATGATACTGGGCAGAAAGGTGCACGTTGGGACCTTATACGCAGACTGCAGTGTGCCGGGTTAACGTGTACCAAGACTGCAGTGTGCAGACAGGCCGAGCCCGCGTTAACGTGTACCCGTATAACCAGACTGCAGTGTGCAGACAGGCAGAGCCCGGTGTTTCAGTTCAACTCGTGACCGTGTTAACTGGTGACCATCAGCCGAATGCGTCGCTTGTTGTCGTGGTTAACACGGTCACGAGTTGAACTGAAACACCGGGTTAACGTATACCCAGACTGCAGTGTGCAGACAGGCAGAGCCCGGCTTAACATGTACTCGTATACCCAGACTGCAGTGTGCCGACAGGAAGAGCCCGGACTAATGTGTTATTCAAGAACAATAACACTTACGTCGTATCCTAGATGTATTGCAATCATACAGAGACAATCTCTACAATCTACTTGTTTTCCTTGGGAAAACGACCTGCAGCCATCTTGACTTATTGTTGTACGTTTTGTGTTTTAGGTGTTTATTGCCCAGTCCAGGTCATCTGGAAGACACCGGGACGTTGAGGATGAGGAGCTGACCAGGATCTTCGTCATGATCCCTAAAACCTTCACGGAAGATGACCTGAAGGAAACTTTTAAGGTAACTGCACCCCAGCCTGAAACATGTTTCTCTCTATACCTTCAACACAGAGACGAGTTTCCCATCGTTAGCGTTACACATGATTATAATCATATCCCCCTGCCTCTCTGTCTCCTATTAGGAGTATGGCGATATTGAGTATTGTGTCATCATAAAGAATAAGTTCACTGGAGAAAGTAAAGGTCTGGGCTATGTCAGATACTACAAGCCATCCCAGGCGGCCATGGCCATAGAAAATTGTGACCGAGGTAAGAGGGTTTGAAAAAAGCACAAAATGTTTCGCCATGTTTATTCTTAACTATTGTAGTGAAGCTATTAAAATGTGGATAGTGATGAACATAAAGGTGTCGTTATACCTAATGGAAAGCTTTTATTTAGCTTTTATTGGATTAGGCCTTACTTCAATGTTTTTCAAACAACCTTTAGTAAACAGCCATGCAGTGTTTAGATGGCCCGATTCCGAGATAAATGATGGTCAACGTTGGCTGTGTTCATGTTTGCAGGTTACAGGGCCATCCTGGCTGAACCCCGCAGCAAAACAAACTCTGCCGAAGGGGAGTACGCTGGAGGAGGAGGAGGAGGAGGAGGAGGAGGAGGAGGAGGAGGCGCCAGGTTTGACCAACACGGGGGCGACAACATGAACCCCTACCCATTCGCCCCCATGGGAGGTAAGCATCAGCGGGTTCCTTCTCGTTTGTTTGTGTTCTACTCTTGTTACATAGAATCTCAAGGTATATGATATGTTGTGAAGTACACTACATACAGTACGGTGAGACGGGTGAGAATATTTCAGTTACTCACTTTTAAATTTTGATTCTTGGGGTCATGATTCTATTTAAATTATGGGGGTCACGATTAGATTAAATCAAAATCAAACCCTATTCAAAATCGATTCATGATTCAGTATATAGGGGGTGCCAATTTAAAGATCTACTCCAGTCTGCTGTGCACGTCGAAAGGTGGTGCAGCCAATTATGGCATGACGGTACAGTGTTTCCCGCAGGATTTTTTTCAGCAGCGGTGGTGTGGTCCCCGAACCCTCTAGGGGGTCCGGGGACATGCCCCCCCGGCCGAAATTTTTTTGTACCCTTTACATTGGAATGCATGAATCTGGTGCACTTTGAGAGGAGAATATGCACTTAAATCCTATTCAAACAGTCCTGTGTATTACTGTAGATGGGATTATTGGTGTTGTAACTTTGCCTTTTGTGTCTTCATTTACAGATTTTTATAATTTAGCATAGTAATATTTAAACAAAAAATGCCTCAACGCAAATATAATTTGCACAATTTATTTACAGATTTTTGCCTAATGCTTAAACACTAAACATGGTTGCTATCCTAAAAAGAGCGACAACACGCACACACACACATAGGCCTACACACACACAATACTAGAGGAAAAACGGCACGGAGGTTGCGGTTTATAGATACAATAAAATGATTGGGCTCAGAGGGTTTTTAACACTGGTGGTCATGTAGCGACACATTTTAGCAACTTACTTTCTCTCTCTGTCTCTCTCTCTCTCTGTCTGGCTCACTCTTTCCTTCTTTGTTCGATCTTCCGCTTCACTCGCTACTGCTAGAATCAATGTAACTTTGGAACCGTGTAGGGTAGCCTACTGCCAACAACTGCCACACTCCCTGTGTATTTTTCTTTGATGTTGGTTACGTGACGATGTGCCGCGTGCTGCGCAATTGACGTTACGTGCTGTACATTTTCTAAAAGGAGCTACGTAAAAAGAAAATTAGGAGAAGGATTTTTATTGCAGCGGCGGAGAAAATTCAGCAGCGGCGGCGCGCCGCTGCTGTGTGAACGTGGGGGAAACACTGCGGTAGATTCAAATGTGTATACATTTATGTAGCTTTTGTGTTTTAAGAATGATCAACCGATTGCAATAGTGTGTGCGTCCTTTTGATAGTGATGGTGTCAAAAATAAATAATATCTGATTTTAAAATGTATTTAAACAATTGCCCATGTTATAGCTGACCCTGGCAACTACCAAATGGCAGACTACCGCTCCAGTGATGTCATGACCCGCTGCCTGATGCTGTCGTCGCGGGCGGCGGTCACCCAGGAGCAGGTGTACGCTCTGTTCGACATCATCCCCGGCATGGACTACTGCGAGCTGCAGAGAGACGCCTACGGCCTCAGCAAAGGTCGGTCCTCAGAGTGCTTGACCTGACTCTCCAACCCCCCGAGCTCATCCAGTAACAAAGTATTGGATGGGGAAAGTCATTATGGAGTTATTAGGCTGACTAGCCAAAGTGCCGTGCTGTGTTCACTTGTCCTCGTATGACCTCAACGATATCATGTGTGACAGCCTAATGGACGGGAGGTTAACGGTTGCACATGGATTGATTCATCTGCATGCAGAATGTTTGATAGCAATAATACCAATGCAGCTTTTTTTTTTCTCTACTCTCACAGGTCACGCTGTTATTCGCTACAACAATCTCGGCTCGGCGGTCTATGCCAAAGAGAAACTCAGTGGATTTGAGTATCCCCCCGGCAACCGGCTGGCGGTGTCCTTCATCGATGATGGAGACGATCGTAACAGGTATGCATGGATGTGTTCTTTGCAAACAAATTGATTGTACCACACAACTTTTCTGACAACCTTTTTAGATCTGTCGTGTTTATTATCTGTAGCCATTCATGTCTGTGTGCGTCTCTTCTATGTGAAGCCCTGTAGGCAGAATGGCCATGCAGTTTGTGGCTGCTCAGATGATGTCCACGCTCTGGAACGGTCCCTCTGGCAACCAGTTACTGAAAACCGCCACGGTAAGTAACAGTCCCACTGTAATTCACTATAGGTTCAAGGAAACGATGGAGCTGCAAGTAAACCAAAGCCGCGGTTCCAGCACAGGGTGTTCCAGCACAGGAACCCTGTAACAAGAAATTTTGGCCGGAACTAAGTGCATTCCTATCGCAGGAACCAGGGTCTAAATTAAGTTCCAGGGACATTATTTTACCCTAAAAAACGTCCCTGCTTGTCAAGTAGGACTTACGAAAGGTTCAGCCTTGGGAGTGGGGCTGGCAGCACTGAACTTTAGGTCGAAGAATACGATCTTCATATGTGAATATGGTCTGCTCTGGTGGAAACTCAGACAACAAGGGGCTGAAGGAAGCTTTAAGTCCCTTGCATTGTAGTTCATGGGACTAAATGCTCCAGGTCAATTTGGTGGAAACGCGGCTTATTTTGTAATGGGCTTCTGACACAGCAGATCTTATAAGATCGATAACAATGAAAACAAATTTAGGTATTATTGACCACAAAGTATTTGAAGAAGTTTCAAAGAGAGAGACAATGGGTGTACGTGATTATTATGGGAAAAGTTCACATCGTGAGCAGCAACAACAAAGGTGAGGGGAGTGTCCATCCTGGAGAGTGACAGATTGGCCAGGGTAGAAGGCAGCCATGGCGGGAAAGGCCAAGCTAATTTGCTTAACACTACGGGATTAGTGGATATGTATGCAAGACATCGAAAGATATTGACACAATAAAGAAATCAGGAGATTGGCATGGCCTGAGTATCGGACTCGGTGGTTACAGTAGCAGTGGGAATGCTAACTAACTTAACCCCTTTCAGCTATCTTTAAGTGAAAGAAAAATGTATACATATGCCGTTTTAAATTGACTACCAACAATTGGAAAGGTCACAACATTTTTATATAATTGGATTATTATTAATTGATGTATATATTATAAGGATACATTTTTCCACAACAAAAATTCAGTCAAAGTACAGTTATTTGATTCATGGTTCAGTGGCTCTAATGCTGATGGATGAAAATCTGCACTTTTCACACTCAGTTGTGTAAAGTCCTTGTTAAACCATCCCACCCCTCCAGTCCTGCCATCTCAAACCCGGGATGAGTAACCCCTTAATCGTCCTTCAATGCAAAACCTACAGTAATAGTTTGACAGTGTCTGTGGTCCCTTTCCACCATTTGCTTTATGGATGTCGACATATTTGTACGTCTTTTGTGTTCTCTCCAGAGCTTCCCTGGGGCCCCTGCAGCGCCACGCATCCAGGCGGACCTCTCTCTGCCCGCTATAAAGAAACTGGCGCCCCAGGACAGCAAGGTGAAGGAGCGCTTGTTCGTGGTGTTCAGCCCCTCCCCTCTGTCCATGGATGTCCTCGAAGATGTCTTTTGGTAAATATTCCTTTGATTCTTTTGGCATTTTTTAATGTGTCTACTTCATTAACAGATGTACAAAGTATAGATTGTGTAGTTAAGCTGTGGTCTGAACCTCCCTCATATAACTTGTTTATTAGATTTAATGCTCTAGTGCAGGGGTCGGCAACTAAGTTTGGCCTCGGGCCAATTTTTTTCCAGCCAGTAGGTGGCGGGCCAGAACATTATCAAAGGCCAGTTCAAGGAATCGATTAATGAAAGTGCATCTGGAACTGCGACGAGGCCCGTCAGCTGGCTTAGTCATATGCCTACCAAGCACTAGATGACTCTTAAAAGACGTACATATAAACAAGTGCATGCCCTAATCACGTAAATGTCATGCCTGATCACGTTGGGTAGAGGTGTTGCTGCACTGTCTCCACAGAGACAACGCAGCGATATCATCATGAGCAGTTGTAACTGGAGAGAAAGTGAAATCCGCAAGCTGCTGATCATGTGAGAGAAGGTGATGCAGTCGTATTAAACAAAGACGTTGAAAGATGGTGCTGGAACTGTCCTTACGAGGCTTTGGTCAGGATAAAAAACCCTAACCCGTCCCTAACCCAAAAGTGGTCAGCAAAATAAAGAATATGTTGGCGTTTTTGCACTTGTAAATAGTTAATCGCGTTTGTAGCCTACACTCAGACATGAACTCATTCTTGCATGCGGGTGTGTTCATTCATAAAGAAATAAAAACATTTGGGAATATGCAAATTATTCTAAAGAGGTCTAGACTCCGTGCGCAGCCCCGCCTTCTCCAGTGAACCAAGAAAGCCTGCGCCTTGACGAACGGGGGATTTTACCCCCTCTGTTTTACACAGGAAACTTGAGATAAGACCGGGACATCGGCGGCCGTGCCAAGCCTCGACCGAACCGGCTTTGCAGTGTAGAAAGGCCTTATGCTGGGTAGAGGGCAGAAGTGTGCACCTTTTAAAAAAAGCAGCCAACCACTCTTAAAAAACACACACACACACACACTCACACCATGGTGGGTGCTGACTGACTGCGCACACACACAAACCTCCGTTCCTAGCCTACTCACCGTGAGAAGAGCTGTAGGTGAAGTAGCCTCATCAGAGACTCTACTTGCGTTAAACAGCAAAGTCTCAGAGCTTGGCGTCTTAAAACTTTTGTGAACTTTTGTCAACAGCTCCTGCCTTTTTCTGCGTGCAGTATCACACAAAAATACGTAATGTTGGGTCGCCATGGTTGTTGTATATAGGCCTATCGGGGGGTACCGTTTCATTTAATATTGCATAGTTTCCATAACTCCCGCTCAGCCCCTCGCAGCTTACGCGTGACCGTGTCTCTGTGTGTCTCTAACCTTCCAGAAGTAGTAGCAGGATTTGATACAATTAAATTCAAAATCGGTTGTGAAAGGAAAAAAAAGTTCACTGTATCCGGCCCTTTACATTTAAGCTAATAGATATTCGATATTCAAAAAAAAACAACTAACTTTAGAATAATCTGGCTGGCCAGATATTATGTCTGGCAGGCCAGTTATGGCCCGCGGGCTGCCAGTTGCCGACCCCTACTCTAGTATCCACGTCTTTTTACATTTGATTTGATTGAGGAACATGGCTTCCATTCATTTGTCTAGATGAAATTAAATGGAAAATTTATATTTTAGCCTCTAGCTTGACATATCCTTAACAGACAAATATCATGATCTATTGGCTATTGTTTTTAAATTTAAGATAAATTATGCAGGTCAGCATAGTGTCCTTCTATAACGTTGTACTAAAATAATCATAATGTTGTAGCTGTATCTAGTGTGCTCCAGTAGCATTGTATTTTGGGTTTTCCTGAGCTCATCATGGATGCAATCATCACTCTCCCTCTGGGCTAAACAGTGAATGACAGGCAAGCGCTCATTAAGCTAATTGCCTGTTAAGATAATTGGCAATCTGAAACCGGTATGCCTCAATTAACCACACTAATAGTCATGAGTTTTCTTTCCAACAACCAATCGGTTAGCCAAGAGGAAAGACTATCAAGTTAAATGTATATTTGCATAAATCATGCATTTCTTTGTATTATGAATCAAGCAGTTAGACTACAAAAGCATCGGTTAAATTTCTGTTAAAAATCCCCATCCATATTTACAGACCAACTGTACACCTGACAAGTGCTGGGAGCAGCCAAGAATCCAACGATTATCTCATTATTTTTTCATTGCCTGTATTGATTTGTGAAGGTCTTAGAAGGCGAAACACGCAGAATGTGAATCCCTTCTTTAATTTTATTTGCAAAAGTAATTTGGGTAATATTTCTGAATTAAAATGCCTCTCTGCCTCTAGTCGATACGGCTCTCTAATCGAGGTTCATCTGGTCCCTGGGAGGAAGGTCGGATACATGAAGTATGCTGACAAACAGGTGAGGCCCTTACACAAACTGCTGAAAAGGAGGGGGTACTGTGTAGACTTGAAGAAATATGTAATGTCCCTCTTTTATTGGCTTGTAACAAGCCCAAAGAACCAAGAAACAGGCAATTCCTTCACCATCATGTCCATGCAGTCTCGATGGGAGAAAGTTGCACACCATTTTAATAATGTACTGGGTGTTCTACACAGTAAAACACTTCATCAAAGCTTTGAGTTTAGCTGTATGTTTGTATTGTTTGGTGAGCGGTGCTTGCCGGTCGCTGCAGCTAGAGGGCATTGTTCTGGAAATGACTGAGCCCTGACTGTGTTCCCAGTGTGCGGACGATGCCATGGCGGCGCTCCACGGCCACATGGTGAACGGCGTGAGGATGAAGGTGATGCTGGCCGACCCCCCCAGAGAGGAGTCGCACAAACGGCCCCGCACCTACTAGGACACTCTCCTGTTCCAGCTCACAGCCTGAGGTAAGTATCCAACACACTCCGGCCATCACCTCCTTGCACTCGGACTTGCACACTCGCAACTAACTACGAATTTGCCTTTAATTAACATGGCAATAACCTTCAGTGAATCAGAAACGGTAATTGTGAATCCCTTTTTGTTTCGGCCCATGTGGGTAAATAAATTCTCCAGTATACAGACCAAATTTGTGTACTCATTCATAAGCAGTTGAATGAAGTTTGAGGTCCTTTTGATCAAATAAGCAACAAATAATCAATGCCAAATATCATCTAATATTGAGTGCCCTTTAGACGGAGCTAACTACAAGGCTTTTACTTTTTATTATCGCCTTCCAAAGTTGGTATGGCTTATGTTCACATATGTCTTCTACTATTGAGTTGGTTGAATTTCTGTCAGGACCAGTTGTATATGTTGATAACTCTGTAGCTTCTTGTTTCCTAGGAGACTGTTGTCATGACACAATGACACACCTGACCTGACCGACCGACACCTGGACCTTCTCCTGACCCGACCTTTGACCTCTGTCTGACCATTTCCAGTGACCTGTCATGTCACACCTAGGCTGTGACATATCTGTGACCAAAGCCAACGTTTTTTTTGTGAGCCGATTCACACGTTGTGCTCAAAGACTCATGTAATTAGAACTAGAAGACAAGAGAACAGGGTCTCGACTTACCCCACTACCAGAGTAATTAATCCATAACAAATGTTCAGATCAAGTTGGGGGTGCACAGAGCTACTTACTCAGAAATAACCATTTCTTTAAAGATTGATTTTAAGTTTACAAACTTTGTTTGTAAAGGTGTAGTGTATACACACTAAATTACATCATTTTAGGAGATGTGTTCAATTTTAGTTCAGATGAATGTTTTACAAGTCTTCTCGTTTAGTTTTGAAGGTATGTTCTTGCAAAATAAACATAACCCTTACCTGCTTGTCCGGTCATATTTTTTGTTGTACATACTTGAACAGAACAGTTCCATGCAGACTTCCAGTATTCATTAAACAGCCACCCACATCAAATATTGAGAGTCCTGTTTGTTTACTGTGGCTTTCTCCAGTGAGGATCCGTAACTGAATATGACTGCAATATGAATGATATACATTTAATAAAATGCTAAAACAAATTTATTTTTAGATATGCAGTACATACTGAGTTGCACTGAATGGAGTGAGCCAGGGTTGCATATCATGACAGTCTGAACGGTATTTGCACTTAATCCTCATGTGGGAAAATGCTGACTTTCATAAATAAGTAGAGCCAAATAATGCAGTCAAGGTGCATTTCCTGATTGACAATGAGCCCTGGTCCTAAGCCCTATCTGCTTGTACTATCAAAATATTCACCACTGCAGATGTGTTCAGGTGATGTGCTGCAATTTGAATCAACCTCAACATCTATCCTACATGGGTAGCACATATGTAGCAATTGGCTTGAGTAAAGCAGTCTTGAAACAGTTTGTCAAACCATGAATACCAAATACGAAACATGGGGAATTTGATCTAGGGAAAAGTCTAGTGCCAGAGCCAAAGATTGATCATGTTGAAAGTCTTGAACTCTTTGAAGAAAACAAGGTTTGCCAACAATTTAAAATAAAATTGAAATTAATCCCACACGTTTAATGTACAATCTTTATTTTTTTTCTAGCTTGTAATTCTTATTTACAATGTTGGGCTGGTCAACAGTGACATTTGTGATTGGTTCCACTACATGCCATGGATAATCGTTTAGTTTGCACTTCAATTAATCAAGGATTCCAAAAGAAATTAAATAGTGAACATTTAAGAATCAGTTTAACATTTCCAATTATTTTTAAAGCTTTATTCCTATTTTCAAAAATAGAATTCAAACAAAGTGTCAATATTCATTACATCCTGGGAGTGGCTTGTTAACAAGTAGTAAAGCACATCCACTACATAACTCAAGTCACCTTCAATTGTCCAATTAAAATCATTAAAAGCTACCGTCAAGAGCGATTTTTTGATAAGCTGGCTGGCCTTTGTAAACCCCAATCAGTCCAACTTTTGAAATAAAGCCAAGTTGTGTAATGGGTTGGGAGACATGGGTCAGGAGACCAGCTGCTGGGAAACAAAGACAGGGCCGAGACGGGATGTGATGTCATCATACAATCAGGCTTTATTGGAGTCTCTGAATTTAAAATTACTGGAACATTGTCAAGTGCATGTGGTGGCACTCCTTACTAACTTCCTGTCTGTACCCGGTCAGTCCAATTGTTATCCTCAATTAAGTCAGTCCGTATAGTGATACAATGTGGTCATTGTGCACCTGTCCCCGTCAGTCAGTCCCATGCGATCGGAACTTCTCCCTCCTCCTCCACCATGCATCCATCTCTTCTTCCCATGAGCCGACCCCCAAACATCTGTCCACACCTGTCCTGTTTCCCTTCCCCATCCCTGTTAGTCTTCGAGCTCCAGTGTGTTCAGCTCCTCGTCCAGATCTTCCAGGTCTTCCCCTGTGAACAGGTTCTCGTCCACGGGCACCTCCTCTTCCTCGTCGCACTCTTCCTCATCGTCGCCCTCAGCCAGCCCGTTGGCCTCTGCTCCTCCACACGCGCCGTTCAGGTGGGCCTCTGTGGGCAGAGAGGGACACCAATGAGGACATGTTCACAGCCCTTTCAAACTGCATAATTCAATCAAACATACGTAGCCATACAATGCATGGGATCCAACCAAACCACAATAACAGCCCCTTTACGTGTTCCTGTGTATATTTCATTGTGTATAAATACCTTCCAAACCTATCTGTTAATACTTCCAACAGTGGCAGTGGCTTCGGTAAGTGAACCACCGAATACATCTCCACCAGGAGGATGTACAGTGAGACAATAAATCTAAGGTCATTCGATTAGTCTCACCGTCGTCAGTGGCCGCAGGTTTAGTCTTATGCCTGGTTGTGAAGCGGTCCATGGTTGCCACGGTGATGCCAATACAGTTATCCACCTCAGTAGGAACGAAGCGGGATAGGTCTATGTCCTTGAACTCTGTAGCATCCACCTTGTATAGAACACATTTTTATCAAAACAATTGTTACAAACACCTGACATCGCTATATGTGTTAACGCTATGCCTGTGGAATCAAT
Source organism: Pollachius pollachius (assembly GCF_949987615.1). Lineage (NCBI taxonomy): Eukaryota > Metazoa > Chordata > Actinopteri > Gadiformes > Gadidae > Pollachius > Pollachius pollachius. The sequence goes on from NC_136935.1 coordinate 19,779,664, forward strand.
GATAGTTTGAATTGCTATACAACTTTGCCCTCAGGTTCAGAATATATAAAGTTACAACTGGGAAACAAATTATCACAATTCATCAAAACCTTTGATAATCAATAAAGTGATTATGCCCATTAGGAATTGTGTATTTGATTTGAAGTGTAATCCCATATTTCCTGTAAAAAGCCTTAATCATGCTTATGAACTTAAGAAACCTAAGAAGATTTGATCATATGTATTACACAAACAAAGCATCCTCCAGAGCAGAAACGGATGACACGTGCAGTATGACCAGCAATCAAAACCAAAGTTGACCATCGGATACAACTAAAGCCCAGTCTTGGCCCTGAGCTACACCGCAGCAGACAGCAAGTGTGCAGAGTGCCTCTTCCCTGGCTGAAGGTTTCATTATTACCTGTCCCTCTTCCTCATTGTTGTCGTCCTCTTCAACCTCACTGTCGTTGGCGTATCGGGTATCGTCTGCTTCCTCGTCATCGTCATCAACCAGCTCGGGGCGGAATTCAAACACTTCGCGTCCGCTCACCTGAAGCATAACATTATCATTATTAAATACTTTTGACCCTTTCTCTGATTTGTATTGTTGTTCCTAATTGATCCGACGGCGTCGTACCCCTAGCGACCTCCCGGCCTTAAAGTCAGCCCTCTTCTTCTCCATGTCCTCCATGTCTCTCTCCACCTGGAAGTCAAACAGAACACTAGTGAGTCAGAACTCAAACATTACAATGTAGAAAACAATGTTTATTGAATCACACATTGACTTTGCATAGAATTTGTAATTATGACGGGAGAGGTTAGTGCGGATACAAGTTAAAAGCAACCTAATTCCAGAAATACATAACAGGGATGAAAGAAGCCTTCCAACCTTATCCTGCCTCTTCCTTTTCTTCCAGGCCAGGAACGTGTCCAAGGTGATACGGGTGACATTAGGACCCAGTGCTGCACGCTATGAGAGATCATATTAAAAGCACCGCTATTAGAATAATTGCATGTTTCCATTACCCATTGACATTAACTGATGACTTGCCTTCATTTGTGTTGTATGCTGAAGGCTACAAATAATCACTAGCCAGCCTCACCTCGTTCTCAATCAGCTCTTCCAGCGAGATCTTCTCCTCCTCCTCCTCGTCCTTCTTCTTGTCCTTCTTCAGCACAAAGCCGGCCGGCAGAGCGTGCCGGTATATACAGCTCTCCCCCCCTGGACACGACCAGAACCAGCCATACTTGTTGCCTTCTATGGCGTCCAGGAAGTGCTTGCAAACCTGCAAAGTAATAAGTGAACAAAAAATGAAGGTTTGTTTTATAAATAGCTAGACAGACTAACTGCCAACTGTTTGATTTTTGTTTTGAAATTATTGGTCCTATGATTTATTTTCATCCAGTCATGTATAGGGTTGGGTATCGTTTGGGTTTTACCCGATACCGGTGCCTACTCGGTATATTTTAAACGGTTCCGGTGCTAAAATGGTTCTCGGCCCGGTACTTAAAATAAAGAAACCGCACACACTTGCATACAAGCACGACTTGTTATGAGTTTCACATTAAGCAGAAAGTCAGCGGACACTGAGTTGAAGTTTAGGACATAGCACCCGTTGTCACACAAGCTGTTGAATGGCAATGGGGTTTGCTAGCCTACTTGATTTATGACTGGTATTAAATTACTCGACTTACCTGAAGAGGACAGGCTGCTGTGACTGATAAATATATTTTTTTAAAGTAAAAAATGTAATTACAAATATTACTCACTGAAAGCAGGCAAGCACGCAGCTATGCTGCTCGCGTTTACACTTGCGTGCATGGTGGTGTTTGAAACATTACTGCCAGTCATATTAAGTAATATAACGTAGGTGCGCAAGGCAGCCACAGGAGACGCCAACATTGTTTTCAACCGCTCGGTACCGCACCGTATTAATTCCCACGTTTTGAAAAGAAAAGAAAGTATTTGAGGCGAATAAGCGACTCTGTTTTGGATTTGTTTATTTGGTTTTGAACATAGTTTTGGATGCATGCATCGGCTTTGAGTGTCCTTGTTTGTTACTTTGAAATCACGTACGCTCGCAACACACGTTCCTTCATTCACGCACGCACCTACTACAACCTGCCGATCTTTAATCAAAACAACATCAAGTAAGTGATGCCGCAGCGCGTTGACAAGTCCGTCCCGAGGCGCCCATAGGCTTTATGGTTTATATGTTTGAAAGCCGTGACACTCTTTTACCAGTTGGCCTGAAATACCACGCCTCGCAGTCATGGACCTATAAAGAAAGTCGCAGTCGTAGTCCTACCATGCGTGTTTAGAAGCGCAACATTTAAAAGGGTCCCGTATGAAACAGTGTTGCGCAGCATTCCAAACGTTGTTTAATCAAATTCACCCAGCACTAACACAAGTTGACGCGGCAACACCATGGGGGCGGTGCAGGGTGTGTTAAAAAAACTCAGGCATCGTTATGAGGCACCGAAATGTGCGTTCTTATTCGATCTTGGTACTACCGTCTACGACGAAACCGGTGCCCTACTGGAACCGGGTTTTGGTGCTCCCTAGTCATACATGACCCTAGCCATGTATGCCTCTTGTCGTTGAGTTAGACACATTTTTGGGTTATTATATTAACCATTTTTTATAAAATTATGTTTATTTTTCTATTTCATGACGTCGGTGTGTGGCAGAGTACTGCAAGGGTCTGATTATAACTCCGCCCCACGCAATACCATAACCTCAAATAGCTCACAACCCGACCCAGCTACACAAGACCCGACCTGAAACCGTATAACCTATAATAACCAAGCCCAGTGGAAACATCTGATATCGGTCAGGTTTCAGTGATCAACTGCGGTGAGCGATGATATTTAGCAAAATGTGAAATGAAGATAATACATTTTAAAACCAGTTCAGTATTGCCTGCTACAGCCGTTTTAAAGCGGTAAACAAAAGAATGGTGAATATAAAGACTTAATAATTGGACACATCAATTTGACGGACATCGGCCAAAATACACAACTTTCATTAAAAAAAAAGATATAGATCTCTCTATTGGGCCACAAATCCAGCCTTGGAAAAATCACGCTCAATCACGGTGTTTCTGGCTGGAATTGAAAGAATTAAACTAGCAATATGTGCGCGCTCTGCACCAACGTAGACATCAGAGGATTCAAACTAGGGCTGCAACAACAAAATCGATAAAATCGATTACTAAAAGCGTTGGAAACAAATTTGGTCATCGATTCGTTGAGTCGCGCGATTAATACATCACTCGTAGGCACGGCACTGTTTACATCCAGCCGCCGACAGGTTGGTTCATGGTTCATGCACGCCCACAGCGAGCTTTAGTGTGAGCAACCACAGCTTGTATTTTGGTCATATCTTAACACTGGACTGTAGGCCTATATAAAAGTGTTGTACCTTCACTGTCTTTGGGTTGAAAAAAACTCCTTCAACTCAGTATCTGTCTAGTCCAACCGAAAACTCTGTCAGCTGCTGCTGCTGCAGACGGTGTGCAGATGGGCTCGGAGTCGGCACCGCGTGCATCAACAGTCATTCAAAGCAGCGGTAGTAATCACACAACCGGACGGTGTAGAAAGTCCCGTCAGTTAAAAATAGTAATCCAGTTTTTAAATCCATGTTAAAATCGGCAGGATATAGAGCTAGTTAGCTTAAAAAAAAGTTGCAAACGTGATGTGTTCAGGTCGGCTCAGTAATATGATTTGATGTGTTCAAATGCAACACAAAAAGAAAAATTAGATTTTGGCGAAAACTTGTTTTCCCAGCAATATAAAATAGATAGTAAAGTTGGAATTATGACCTGTTTAACGTCCTATCTTGAACTATGATCACCTTATCAGCATTGAAGCAATAATCCAAGTTCTATTTCAAGGAGTCTCGAAAATGGTATCAATATCAATAAAAATTAACGATCTGTCATCTGAGAGAAATTAAGATGATTTAATTTATTTTTAACCGTTAGTATTTACCGGTTAAAGATCTTATCGGTTGACCGGTTAACCATGGACATCCTTTATATACTGTATCTATATAAATGAATATCATACATTGTATGGGTTTTTTTTGTTATCCCAGTTATGTTTTTTTATCATTTAATATTACTTTTAATAGTTCCGGACATTGGAGCAATAACCTGGTGTTTTTACATTCAGTCTGCAATGTGAATTTGAAGTTATTTTCCGTTTTTGAATGAAGATGAGGTTATTACAAATGTTTCTTTTTTTATTAAGAAACATTTGTAATAGCCTAATTTCATAAAATAACTAATTGCATTAGTTGCAGCCCTAATTCAAACATCATATTTAATTATAATTATTTTAAGAGACACACAACATCAGGCAAAGGCAGCAGTAACGGCCTACCCGTAAGAAGATGCACTAGATGGGCAGTGACCCACTCACAGGGTGGAAGGCAAACCGCTTTCCCTTAATGCCGAAAAACAAGGTAGATATCTTTATATATGTACTACTAGTTCACCTTCTCAGCATGTAATTAGCACTGCATACAAAGTTGTCATGCCACTGAGGAGCTTGTTGAAGCCAGAAAAGGTGAATTTGCCTTTGTTCTTGTGTCTTAACTATATATACCACCTCTTAAGCTGTGTGCAGCCTTTGCGCTAAAAGGGAAGCCATATAATATGGCATGTGTTATGGTAAGAAAACTAAATGACTATTTTAAACCACTTAAATGGCTAGAAGTAGCCCCTGTATAAAATGTCCTTTTTAATAAACAATCTGTACACTTACAAAGTTATCAATGCCTCGTTTTATATGTTAAGACCCTTATACTGCCAAAGAAGTGTCGGGCTACTTCTAGCCTTTTAAGTGGTTTAAAATAGCGATTTAGTTTTTACCATTACACATGCCCCCATCGTTCCAGGTTTATAGCGTTTCGGTAGAATCGGCTAAAAACAGCTAACTTAATGCGTCTTTACACGTTTTTTTCCCAAACGAACATTCCAACTCGTTATCATACTAAACATATCCCAGATCCATTTTACACCAGATTTCTCCTTTAACGCCACATGATCCTACCCCTACTGGGCCCACTTACGATCTGTGTTTTGGCAGAGTTTTTCTTCTCAGCCTCCCCGTGCTTTTTGTTGACCACCTCCTCCAGTTTGGTCTCATCCCATTTGTCCATGGTGTCTTAAGAGAGAGTAAATGTTATCAACACACTGTTAACTGGAAGAGCCTTTAAAACCCTGATGCATAACAACGAGAGGATCATGGGTAGGATCTGCACTGACCTTTCTCGAGGTCATCGTCCCTCTCGTCCACGTAGAGACTCCTCTTCTCACACTTCCTCTCCAGCGTGAGGTCGTGGCTGAACTTACATTTATCCCCCTTGGTGCACTGGCCCTGCTTGAAGAACGCACAGAGCACCGACTTGGGGTCCACACCTGCAGAAAGCAACACAATGAGGAGGATCTTCTCACCTGTCAAGCTAAACCATGTCAACAGCGTTTCACAACCAGATGTCTATTTCAATTCTCATGTTTGAGGAGGATGCTGTGATGATGGCATGAGACGCTACTACATGAGCTTGTGTTATCCAGAATTCTTCCTTCCTGTGGGGAAAATGTACTTTTGCAGCAGAGGGAAAAGGGTGTATGTTGCTGACCACAGCTGCATTGATGATTCAACACATTTAAAACATGATTAAAATTGTTGACCAGCATGGTAAAATGTATTTTAGCTCTATTACCCATTTATTAGACTACGTTTCATCTTAACAACACAAATATAACCATGTCTTTGCATCTGCAAAGCTCTTTTTCACTTTAATAGTGTAGGAGTCAGACAGACAGATTACATCATATAGAGAGTACATTACTGTTACCTTTTGCGACTTTCTGTTGAGCGACCACTGGTTTGAAGAGCTCGTTCAGTTCATCAAGCTCTTTTTTCTTATCTGCCTTCTTACTGCCCTTTTCTCCTTCAGGCTTATGAGACACACAAAGTACTTTAAAAATCAGGCATTTTACTTAATTTAGGTCATCATCAGAAACCCCAATTATCTACTACTGTGGACTTGTGGACAAATAATCTGCACAAATATGCAGTAAATGTGTTTTGAGCCCAAGAATAATTAACTTAATAAAATTTGCTTACTCAACTAAAAGGGAACCTCCTGTACTCACCTTGAGACCTGTCGGCCCAGATTTGACCTGATGTACGACAGTCTTGATGAACTTCTGCTGTTTTGCACCCTTCTTGTTTTTTAAACCAAATGTCTTGTCCTGTAATAAAAAAAGAAAAAAACAAAAAGTCCAGACGTTAGGACCAGAAAAGAGCCCCTTTTATCCTAAATTCGGTCATACAAATAAGTTCTTATCAATGTATCAAGGTGATCCAATAAAATGGACAACTTGACCTTGGCAGTTTGGCTACAATGATTTAATACCTTTTCTCAAACAGGCCTATAGGCTTTATTGCGAAGTCCCATCACAATGTCTGCTTCCATTTTGGAAGTATAGAAGCAGTGGAATGTTAGTTATAATATTAACTATATACTAATAGCTTTTTTGGTCATGGTTTACTCAATCGTGAAAATATTTGCCATTAGTGGAGGATTGTGGTTTAAAACTGCCACAGAGCTCCCCGTAAGAGACGTGGCAAAATAAAGTTTTCATTCGCCTCAGTTATAGTAGCCTCAGAACCAGACCAAGCTCATGCTTTATTTTGTCTGGCATATGCATCTGGCTCCCTTACGATTTGAATGAACGAGATCCGAAGATCTGAGTCCAAAAAAGATCAGAACTTTGCGCCACTAATGTCCACACTCAATGTGTTTCTTTTAATAGGTAAAGTACCCCCGCAATCAACACGTTGTCCTCGCGTAGACAATGCAGAGTTCAGCAAAATCAGGTCTTTTCACTGTTTGGCTTTCACCCGCATTACATGGATGCTCTGCCATAACCGAATCGGGCTCGGACCATGAGTAGACCCAGGACTCACTGACTTCCTTCCGTGATATTCAGGCTACCAAGTAGAGTGCACTGTGGCCCGTTCAAATGATTTGAGAAAACATGCAGATTTAATTTACTACATTCCATCTACTGGTCAAATTTCAGTCTACCTATATTTTATTTTGTTGACTACAGATGTGTCAACCGTTTTGATGCTCGAATCGGTTTAAGGTCTATCCAACTCTATATAGATGCATATTGGTCTGTGCCCATTGAAAATCAAAGATTGTCTCACAGGTGTCAGACTTCTACGCATTAGTGAATAGTTAGACTAAAGTTACAATATAAATATGTTTATTTTGGAACTTAAAATACTACAAATCTCTTCAGTCCTATTAAAATGTTTTTTAGAGAACTGAGTATTGCCAAACAAGGACCAAAGATGCATTCTGATGAGCAGGCCATTTTCGCCAGGGTAGAGGTTTACGGGTGGGGGGGTATATGAAAAACGAAATCTCTACAGGTGTCCCATCAATGACCTGGCCTGGTCATTGTTAGTACACATGTTTATTGTCGTTATTAATTCCATCAGAACATTTTTCTCAGGGATTTATTTCATACAAAGGTTCTCCTTGCTTTACCTGCCTTTCTTCTAATTTCACTAATTAATGAGTTGTCAAGTTTACGTTGTCAAGCTTACGGATTAATTTTGCCGTTTACATCAATGTATAGCGTTGTGGTTGACCCAACTGAGAGGAATGCTTATCAAATAGGTAGGCATCGGTAGAAGAGGATAAATAAGATCGAAACTTAACTTAAGATCAAACTAAAACATCCTGACCCAGCAACTGTGAAAAGTTGTGAAGCATCATCGATCGCCTTTGCGAAGTGACGCCAGCACCAAAAAGTAACGGTAGCCGTTGCCACTATTTTATAATAGCTTTAGGGGATTGGATTTAAATCAGAATCCACGACACCGGTGCTGATCAAACCCAGTAAGGCCCTGGAAGCCACCTGGCCCGGCTGTTTATAGCACTCAGGCCTACATAGTAACACATGACGCCATATAACACCAACACAATGTAATTTGGCCTGCTTACTTCCCCTCACCGGTGTCTTAAGAGTGTTAGGTTAGTTAACACACACATTACTGGGCCCTCAATCAACCAGGCCAGCGTCCGGAGAGCCACGAGCTAACGGCTAAAGTTAGCTCACTGAATGGACCATGGCCAGTGGCCATAGAGAGGGCTTTCACATCGTAACACGGAACACAACCGAATGATGGGCCTGGAGATTAACAAGACATGTAAAGGACGGACAGACGGCTGTTAAAACATGTGCGAGTGAGTCCATTAGCTGTAATGCTAGCAGCCCATATGGGGAGCGGGTTAGCTCCAGCCCGTCCTGCACCCTCTCCACCGCTGCTAGCAGCAACGTGCTACACACTGGGCTTTACCTCGATTATCTTTTCCTTTTTCTTCTCTTGGGTCTTTTTATTCGCGCCCGCCGGGGCGGGTTTCTTTGGGGGCATGGTTTGCCAAAGGGGTTGATTAGAAGGCTATGCTATATGTGATATTTTTATCAATGTGTCGTTTGTTTTCTGTGAAGCCAGCTCCACTCGGCAGGGCCAATTCGCTAGCACCACCACTCGTCGTCCGGGACCGCCGAGGCCACATGTGACTACAGCGAGCCTGCTGCTGTTGTGTGACGTCATCACGTTTTGTTTTTTTTTGCTTCGCCGCCGCCGAGTCTCACGGACGTCACATTTACCGGTCTTCCTGCGGTGTGATCCAGATGCCTCGGACACCAGCCTACCGAGTTGTACGATGACGTCATTTCAGGTCTCGGAGCACTAGCGTTCCCGTTCGACTTTGAGATTGTGGCATGAAATTGGCTAGTCGTTGTTTATTGTTAGCTACATTAGCCTCTTTAGCAAACCAGCTCGAAAACAAACAACACAACTTTACATTGTATTGCACGCACAGCAAGACCGTGCAATGCATAAATTGGTGACCGGAATAAAGTAGCAATGTAATCAAGTGTGTAATTGCCTTTAAGAACGACATTAAAATGACCAGCGTGGTACAAACACAAAGAAAATACATCTCTTCACGGGCGCATCCTCTTTTTTGAGAGCGTCATCACTGCTCTCGGTTTACGCTCAGATTTTCCAGAGATGAAGAGAAAAAGGAGTCGTGCCTCCGAGAAATGCCGCAAGAAAACTGGGAGATTAACCGACTTCCGACCCGGAATGCTGGCGTCCGAGGAATCTGGAACACACCATATTTAGTGGTCGACAATATTGATCCGTGCTGTAGTAGTGGTGTTAAATACACATAATGTACCCCTGAAATATCCAATAAATAATTTAATATACAGTATCAAAATATGCTCCCCATTTTCTTATGGAGACATGGAGTGAACATGGAGTAGGCCTAGTGGTGTAAAATAACGTGATTCTGTGGTGGCAGCATCGTAAAATATAGGCTGATTGATTGGTCTGCAGATCAAATACGCTACTTTATGTGTTTGGTAGCGTATGGTACAGTATGGGTATTTCACGCCACTGTCCTGCACGCGCATGCGCAGAACCACTAGGTAGCACGATTTGATAGAGAGGATTGGCAGAACACCGGTGCGACGCTCGAGGTTAGATTAGTATTACTTATTTTAACATCAACTCTACACTGGGACAATATGAGACCAGAACGTCTTGTTTTAGAGACCATGGTCACCCAATTAACTTCCCACAACGGGAATAGTTCAATCTTTTCTGAGAGAATTTGCAGCCCCTCTGGGTTTTGTGTTGTAGTAGAACTGAATGTCCACCAGGTCGCACTAAGTGCAAGTAGAGCTGAGGAAAGCTGACGATACCGTTTGAGCATCTTTATTACTACAGGTTTATTTATTATTACATATTTATTGCTATAGGTGCCATTACTGGTAATAGCTTTGTGATATAATTTGCATTCCTGGATGTTTAAATAATGATAACACCAATAATAACCCATTAACTATACATAGTTACAAATATGAATGAATAACAACATAAACATGCATTTCAATTCATATTTAGTTATGTATTATTCATTCATTATGAACAAAAGCAAAAATAATAGTAGTAATGATGATATTAGTAATAATAATAACGATGGTGATATAGTATACATGAATATTTATAAACTCATACGATACCAATATCCATATATAGTCAGAAAATATCTGCTTTGACTTCGGACTGGATAAAAACTCTGCAAAAGCTTTTATTCAAAGCTTTAGTGCTCTTATTTGTTATCTGGTCATGAACTGTTGAATGTGTGTGTGGCACAGTAACCCTGTAGCTCTGGAAAACACAAAATGGGTGCGACGCCTGTCTCTATTGGGTGCTCACTTGCACTCACTTGACTTCAGTATAAATTAGCTGTTATGAGCCTTGATTCTAAGGGCAATAGACAGCATTTACCCGCTTCGTAACAAAAATATCGCTGTCATTGTCAATCCTGCAATTTCCCCCCTAAGTAGCAGTAGCATTAACAGTGCCAAAATTATTAACGCTGCCAATCGGTCTGTTTAATTTTCTTGTTGCATTTGACGAATTGTGACACGTTCGTCATGCATTGCACCCACTGCCTAACCTAGCTGCTTTCTGTTTGGACGTTGTGTCCATAGCAACCCAGCTGGATGACTGTAGACAATGTTTAAAAACTATAAAAAGGGTTTCTGTTGCCAAGTGAGATAAAAAAGAAAACTTTTTGGCTGTCTCAGTTTCTCTCTAATGTCTCCTCTCCATTCTTCTACTGCACTTCACGTCTGTGTGTGTGTGTGTGTGTGTGTGTGTGTGTGTGTGTGTGTGTGTGTGTCTGTGTGCGTGCGTGCGTGCGTGTGTGTGTATGTGTGTGTGTGGTTGTGTGCATGACTGTGTGTGTGTGCCTGTGTGGTTGTGTGGGTGAGTATGTGTGTGTGCGTGTGTGTGTGTGTGTGTGCTTGCCTGGGTTTGTATGTGTGTGTTTGTGTTTTTGTACATTCCTGTGTGTGCATGCCTATGTGGGTATGTGTGTGCGTGAGCGTGTGTGTGTGTATGTGTGTTTTTGTGTGTGCTTGCCTGGGTTTGTATGTGTGTGTCGTGTGTGTGTGCATGCGGTGTGTGTTTGTGTGTATGCAAGTTTTTGTGTTTATGCCTGTGTGTGTGTGTGTGTTTGTAGGTTTGTGTGTGTGTGTGTGTGTGTGTGTGTGTGTGTGTGTGTGCGTGTGTTTGTGTGCATGCTTATGTGTGTATGCATGTGTGGGTGTGTGTGTGTGTGCGCGCGTGATTGTGTGTGTGTGCCTGCCTGGGTGTTTGTGTGTGTGTGTGTGCGCATGCGGTACGTGTGTAAGAAAGCAGTGTAATAAATCATTGTATTATTCTATAGCAGGCGAAACCCTTTATTCCAGTAACAACCTTCTTCATATTCATGCAAACATCGATCTGCTCGCTGCCCTGCCACACATAGAGGGCATCAATGTCACGCACATAAAGCATGCACACACACACAAACACACACGCACACATGCACACACATACACACACACATCGACACACACACGCCAACACATGCACATATAACCCACCTATAAGATGACTGCTATATCTATATCTACACATACATGAAGATAGATACACACATACAGAGAGACGTACACACGCCTACCCCCATACACAGGCACATATAAACACTAGATATATCTATACATAGATATTTATATATAGATATAGCTAGTGTTAAATTAGACACATCTCCCAAAGCACACACGCACACCCACATGCACTCACACACAAACACACACACACACGCCAACCCACATGCACAGAAGACACACACGCCCACACACACACACAAACACACACACTCTCACACACACACACACACACACACACACACACACACACACACACACAGGTACAGGCATGCACCAATACACATCTTCCAACACATTCTTCCAACTATACCACTCACACGGACACTCAGATGGAGTAGAAACAGTTCAACACACTCTAATGGCTGCCTCAACCTCACATATGTGAGCAGTTCTTGTCCAGATGCTATCTGCTAACAACGGTCCGAAACCATCCCTAGGCAGTCTGGCATTGGCCCTGGCTCACTCTGATCCAAGGACAAACTCCAGAATGTTGACGGCACAGCTGACTGCTGAGTAGGTCATTGGCTGTCAGCTGGGCCTATCAAGCGGCTGCATGAGATCAGGATAAAGAAAAGGGCACCGACAATCCCCCACCAGGGAGCTATATGTTCCAGGAGCTGTCCTATACAGATCCATTAGCAGGCAGGTGGCCCACGAGGGCAGCCCCCCTCACACTGGATGGAAACACATGTTAGCCTGCCTGTCTGTCTGTCTGTCTTTCTGTGCGTCTGTCTGTCTGTGTGTATGTGTGTGTGTCTGTCCGTCTGTCTGTCTGTCTGTCTGTCCGTCTGTCTGTGTGTCGGTCTGTGGGTCAGTCAGTCAGTCTGTCTGTCTGTCTCTCTGTCTCTCCGTCTGTGTGTCTGTCTGTCTGTCTTTCTTTCTGTCTGTCAGTCTGTCTGTCTGTCTATCGGACTGTCCGTCCGTAATAAGACATAATCGGATGTCCTTTTAGAGTATAAGAGCATTTGTTCATTGGGTAAAGTGTGGCATTCTTGGATGCAGAGTATCCTATTGAATGAATCAGTTTAAGTGTCTGTTGACCCTAGCGGGGTCATTATCAGATGGAGAGATAGAGACATGGAGTCAATAGAAAAAGTTTCTTGCAAATATCTTTCTTCAAATAGGCAGCTTATTTCAAATGGACACGTAACATTTTTTGGAGTGAATGTGGAGGTCTTTGTATTGATATGTCTTGTCAAATCATATTTTTAAATTAGGTCAAATCATCATTAACCAAAGTGTAATTGTTTGTTTGATTTTACAATAATATACATTTTGTAGATATTTTTATAAAAAAAAAAGGTATTACTTACTTTTAACTCAAATGCGCAAAATGTTTAGGCCTAATTGAGTAATTAATTAAATTATTTTGTTATCAAATTGTTATCATATGATCATACATAAACAACATTCAGCATGCAATAAGCTTGAGCATTGTTGCATCGCTTTTGTTGCGTTTTTTTATGGTGGCATACCTCTGTCAAAGAGATTCACCTTCATCCGGGAAGATTAGGCCAGAATTACCTTAAAAAATTAGCAGTAGATACTTGATAACTATTGCTCATCATATCCAGGTTTTAACCAACCGTTATGACTTGGAAGTCACATCATGCAAGAAAAATGGAAGCTGATTATGCCAATGATTTAAAGTAGGACACCAAAAGATCACGGTTTTCAAAATGTTGGAAGCCAAATAATTAAGTTCTGAAAGGAAATAAAAAATGCTTGTAGATGTTGAAAGGAAGATGGATGAGTTGAATTTTAAGAAGGTTAATTCTGAATGGAGCTTAGTGTTCATTCAGAGGATTTTGTTATCGTAGACATGTGAGCCTATTTGATCTCAGAGTTAAAAATACACTCCTGGTGGTTGAAGAAGATCACAGCCATAAGCACAAACACAATGGTGTACAATATACATAACTATGCATAGACACACATGGACAAGAGCACACACAGACAATCACACACCAGATCCACAACAACCGTCTCAGCTTTTATACTTCTGTAAACTCTCTCTCATACAGAAACTATGTCACAGTCTCCATCAAAAGCAATTTTCACACTCTCTTGCACACACACACACACACTCACACACACACACACACACACATACACACACACACACACACACATACAAACACACAAACACACACACACAAACACACACACACACACACATGCCAAACATAAACAGGCCCACATGAGCACACAGGCCATGCACACACACACACACATGCCACACATGAACAGGCCCACATGAGCACACAGACACACACACACACACACATACACACACACACACACACACACACACACACACACACACACGAACTCATACTAACTAACATACTAACAAATAACACAACAATGTAAAATATAAAAAACAAATGTATAGGCCAAGTGTCTCTCTCTCTCTCTCTCTCTCTCTCTCTCTCTCTCTCTCTCTCTCTCTCTCTCTCTATCTATCTCTGTCTTGCTCTGTCTCTCGCTCTGTCTCTCGCGTATCCTCGCTTTCTCTCTCTCTCCACCCTTCTCTCATGAATTAAAGAGCAGAGCAGGTCCAGGGGGAAGAAATTATTCAGGCAGATCTTCACCCTGACAGAGAAGGAGGAGGGGAAGAGAGGAGGAGTGTGAAAGAGAGCAGGGGAGGGGAATAGAAGAGAAGCAGGGTGGGGGAGATGAGAGAGGGGAAGGATGAGAGAGGAAAAGATGAATGGGACAAAGAGTGAAAAAATGGTACGGAGAGACGAGAAAAAGATGGGGTGAGAGGAAAGAAAAGAGAGAGGAGGAGAGAAAATAGGAAAGTCGGTTAATAAGGAATGTACTAGTTTGACATAGAGAGACGATCAAAACCTATTGAACACAGCCTGACTGTGTGTGTGTGTGTGTGTGTGTGCGTGTGTGTGGTGTACATG